>NW_004444019.1:7492815-7513965 GCF_000243295.1 Trichechus manatus latirostris
CATGTAGAAATTTTTGAAATGGTGTATCTTTGGCTATGTGTATTTTCACCAAAATAAAAAAAAGGTCGAGAAGGGAGAGGGTTGACATGTTGTGAGGTTGTTAACCAATGTCATAAAACAATATGTGTACCACTGTTTCATGAGAAACTATTTGTTCTGTAAGCCTTCACCTGAAGTACAATTTAAAAAAAAAATGAATAAAGAGATATTTAAAGTATGTAAATTGCACAGGCTCATCCAGCTAGTAAGTGGAGAGCAAGCTTCGAACACAGGCCTGTCATGGGCCAACACCCAGTGTCTTAGCCACAACTAGTTTATCCTGCCTTCAAATACATATTTTCATTTTGAGTCTCAATATGTAGTGAACTAATTAGAAAACTTTTAGGTTTTGAAGGAAATTAAAGAGCACGTTGCCTAAAGTGGCTGGTTTGTGGTGACCCATAGAAATGAAATGCATTCGTCAAGATAACCTAACTGATTAGCTGCATAGCACAGACTAGAACTAGAGTCAGTATTCTTGCCTCTATAACATACTGCCTCCTACATTGTGGCCTACATGATTCCTTGATTATGCCATTTTAGAAACTTAAACACCTTTTAAAAAACTAGTCCTTTGAGCATGAAACGCAAGCATAGTATCTTAGAAAATGTAGAAAGATTCTAAGCTTAATAGAAACATACCAGCTGGCAATGTTATATCATGTATGTTTATGCTCTAAATTCCAGAGCCTCTAATGCCTGGCATATAAAATGAGAGTAAATAGGGCAACTCATGAGAATTGTAGCTGGACTCAGTCTTAAAGAAAAGCACAGAGGAAAAACAAACACGTAACTGCAATCATATTTGATCACATCCTAGACTAGAACATGTGCGTACTCGCACACAGAGACCCACTGAGAGAGAAATTCTCAGCAGAGTTCCCCACAGACATGAAGAGACGTTCACACCGAGAAACAAAATTGCTGCTTATCTGCCTTTGTTGTCATGAGCCAGGGAAGCAACCAGCTTTACCCCGATTCAACACTAAGCAGTGGGTTGCCTGTGAGTATTAAGAGGATGCTGCTGACCACTGTCAGTATGGCATATGCTGTAAGCGATTTCTTTCCATCAGCAACAATTGATTTGTGTGGCTCTGTTCTTCTTCTGAGTGACGGCATGCGTTTTCAAGACAGCTGGCCAGGATTTGGGATTCATTTTGCACCTGCGGTGGGGCCAAGGAGCAAACCCACATAGGGAAGAACTCATGCTCTCAACTTAATTAGCTTCAGGCCTTAACCAACTAAGCTAAATGACCACAGAGAACTTTCCCATGAAGCCCTGACTGTTCATACACTCGTATACAATTATAGACAAAAGATAATGCAATTTATATACACAAAGCACAGAGGAGCATTGCATATCCCCTAAACCAACTTTTGAGACTATTTTAAACTAACCCCCAAAGAATCAACCACTTGCAACCTTCCATATGGGACATGCTCTCATTAAAGACATTCAATAAATGAAATACTTGGCCAAAATCAAGATCAAAGCATAATGTTAGAGAATTCCATTTCCCCTGAACACTTGGTTAATGTAATTGTTCAGCTTTAGGGTCACTGATTCTAAACTTATCAATACAAATCTCAAGTCTTGAAGCTAAGACACACTCCTTCCTGAATAGTGTCTATGAAACTTTGAGACAGCATATGTGATTAAGATAGGAGTTAGTTTCAAGCAGGGCTTTGAACCAGTTCCGTCCAATTCAAACCTCAGCTGAGAATTTGCTTTTCCACCCCAGATATACTGAATCAGAATCTACAGTTTAATGAGATCTCCAGGTGATTCTTATGTATAACAAATTTTGAGAACTACTACTCTACTGGTGGTTCTCAGAATTGGTCCCTAAAGTTAGCATTGCTTTGGAACTTGTTAGAAATACAAATTCTCAGCAGGGGTTCAAATGGGAGTGAACCAGTTCCAAGCGCTGGTTTCAAGTCCCAACCCTGCTTCTCACTAGCTACACATGGGCAGATCCCAACTGCTTTGTGCTTTGATTTCCTCATCTTAAAATGGAGTACTTACACTTGGTCATCACTAAGATACCCCAATTTCTAAATTTCTAAAAATTTCACAACCTACTTTTTTTTCTTTCCCATGTAGACAAAGTTCCTCCCATACCGTGAACCCAAAGTAAAAACCAGAAACTTTTACTATGACCTTCTAGTTCCTACATGAGCAGTCCCTGCTGCTGTCCTCCTTGCTATCCACATCAGTCTGGCCTACCTACTTTTCTTCCTATACAATAGGCACCCTCACAAGTAGTACCTTTGCACTGACTGGAATGCTTTCTCTTTAGATACCTGTGCACCTTGCTTTCTCATTTCTGTTAACTGTTTACTAAAGTATTACCTTCTCAGTGGGGATTCTCTAACTATCCCCTCTGAAATTTCAACCCCTCTCCCCACACTGGGAGGAGCCCTGTTGGCGCAGCAATTAAGCACTCGAATGCGAAGCAAAAGGTCCCTGGTTTGAGCCCACCAGATGCTCCACAGGAGAAAGATGTGGTACTCTGCTTCCGTAAAGATTAAACCAAAAAAAGCAAACCTGTTGCCATTGATTCTGACTCATAGCAACCCTATAGGGCAGAGTAGAACTGGCCTATAGGGTTTCAACAAGGAGCTGGTGGATTCGAGCTACCCCTCTTTTGGTTAGCAGCTGAGCTCTTAACTACTGCACCACCAGGGCTCCCCTACAGATTACAACCTTGGAAACCCTAGGGGGCAGTTCTACTCTGTCCTACAGGATCACTGTGAGTCAGAATCCATTCTACGGCAAGAGGTTAATGGGTCCCCACACTGACTCTTCCTGTCTCTCTCCTTGCTTTATTTATTCTCATAGCAGTTACTGCCCAAATACTGTATATTTTACTTATTTATCCTGCTTATTACTTGACCCCACCCCATGCAAGTAATAAGGGATGGGATTTGTGTCTGTTTTGTTCAATTCTGCATCTAAAACTGTGTCTGGCACTGAGTAAGGCTTGTTAAATGTTTGTTGAATGAACATGTGAATGAATTAGTGGATTTTTTTTTTTTTTTCCAATCCTGTCTAGGTACTCCTGTCTATATATTTCTGAATGGTCTGGAGAGTTGGTTATAGTATTCCAAAGGGCCTAACCAGAGCTCACCAGTGCATTTTACTTTTGTTTTTAATGATATCTTTTTGGGTGAGGAAAGAATAATCTTATTTCTTTCAAGCTCTATATCTAATGTATATGTGTCAAAAATACACGCATCAACTTCATAGTACTTCCCTCAAAATGGACTAATCTTGTGGAGCCAATGCTTGTTGTAGCTTCCACAGCATCCAGAGATAAATCTTGAAAAGGTAATGTTTAAATTCAGGTCCCAAAGGTAACTCTCCTTAATGCAAATTGAGTATGAATTTATTAGAAACCATTAGTGGGATAAATGTTCCCCTATTATGTAAATCTGTGTCTTTAATCTGAAATGTGGAAAGCGAATTGCTTTCCAGAATATCTAATCTACATTTCTGTAATTAGGAAAGCAGGTGGTTAATTACAGGTGCTGTTTCTGACTTGCCCTCATCACAAGGACACAAACAGCTAATTCTGTGTGTCCCAAGTCAGTCATGGGGCAGTTGTGTTGGCTACACAATTTTTAAATCCATAACTATGTTAAGTGCCTTAATCCATAAGCAGAACTGGGTATGTGTTTTCATTTTATAAATACCAGAGTTGACCCTTCACAACTGGCACACATTTAAGAAATTTTTTTTGATACATTGATATTGATTTGACAAGTATTTTACAAGTACTTGGGTGAATTTCCAAAAACCTGTGGAGCAGGTAAGGAAATTGTGTTTATCTACATTTTTTATACTCTAACAGTATGTGAAAACCTTAAATAAATTGTGAAAAGGGTCGTTTATATCTCTGGCTAAATTGAGGGTCCTGGAATTGCATTGAGGTACTCAATTTATGATATCACTTATTTTATAATAAATATATAAGTCACAGTGTTAAGGAAAAATTGTAACATATGTCCAGGTCCTGAACTTGGAGTCATAACCAATAGTTTGTAGCTACAAAAGTAAAATCCGAATGAAGTATTATCCCAGGTATTAAATAGACTATCTCTGGAATGTAGGAAGCTCAAGAAATCTAGCATAAAGGGTTGAATTTTCATTTCTAAACTCTGTTAAAAGGTAGGAAAATTAAAAAAAAGAAAGAAAGGGAGCATAACATGGGGGCAGAGATTGGCCCATGGCAGAAGATGTGAGAAAATAATATTATAAAGTTTTCCTTAAAGATTCATGAAGCCTTCCACCCTTCCTCCTGCCTCTAAACATATACCTTTGAGGTCCACAGGGTTGTGTTGCAGTTTGTTTGTTTGTTTGCTTTCAAGCTTAATAAACCTAAAGACTTAAAAACACACAAACAGATGGAATAACATAGGAAAAGGGAGGTTGGGTGAAAAACATGAATGCATTGTAGAATAGACTGAAAGTAAATGGAGAAAACAAGAAAGCAAGACAGAGGGTGACACTCTTTAAGCTCCAAAATGTTGTAATTGTCTTTCACAGAAACAAGAAGCTCTTTTTCAACAAGGTGTAAAACTATAGCCTTGTCCTAAAGAAGAGTTATCCAAGTTTAATGTCATAAAAATGTGGAAATTTTCAAATGGAATCCATCAGACAGATTGACTACTCATCTCTGGAAAGCAACCCCCCCACAAAAAAGTTCAGTGTTTATATTCAATAATAATAACTTAAATTACATTAAAGACATAATAGTGAATGTGGGCCTAGCATAATTTTAATAAAACAAAATGAACTGTAATGATGCAATAATGAAGCTGACTTCTGCAGCCGCATATAGTCACCTTTTACAGATGCACTTTTTCTTTGCCCACAGTTCTTTGATTATTTGTTGTCTCTATGCTAGACCATTCTCAGAGTTTAAGGATGGTGCCTGGTTTTCATGTTATGATGAGACCTACATTTATAATCAGTACTTTCAGTGGGAGAAATGATTTAACCCTTGTCTTCTGTTCTCGCATCTACTATTCTTCTACTAGAATACTTTGTCTTTTGATGGTCCTGCACTACCTCATTAGATAAAGCTAAAGCTCCTCAGAATAATTAAGGAGGCCCTCCATGATCCAGCCTCATCTCCCATCATTCTCTCTTCCTTCCCTGCACCTCTCTCTTCTCATTCCAGCAGTCAGCGATTTATAATTCCACCAAAACGCCACACTGATTTACATCTTTTGCATGGTATTCCTTCTGCCCTGAATAGCCCTCTCCATACACTTTGCCTGGCAAATTCAGGTCACAGCTCCAGCCCCTACCTTCTGTTTTCCCAAAGTACCCTTTATCTACCACCAACTTAGCACATAGCACATGCTAATGAGCTTCTGTGTTAGTGCCAGTCTTCCCCCTGGAGTACAGGTCTAAAGGTCAGAGACTTGCCCTTTCAACTTGATTTCCCCAGTGCCTAGGACAGTGTCTAGTTCAAAGTAGATGTCCATTAAATGTCTTTTGAGTCTGCCACAATATATTTATGCATCTATCCATCCATTCATTCAAACAACGGGTGTTGGATTTCACTGTGTTTACCAAGGCCCTTGATACTTGCTGAGATAGCATATTCTTCTAAGTAAAGAATAATCATCTTAAAAGTTTTAAAATTGCAGTAGCTTTGACAGTTTAAAAGTGATAAACTGAATAGAGAACATTGAAAATGCATTTTGCCCGCTTCTGGTTATTTAAGTAGCACTCAAACTCTTAATACTCCTTACAAGTATTCTAAAACCCAAGACCTGATTTATTAACTTGGCTTTGAGAGCTAATTCTCATACAGCTAGTAACCTAATGTGACAAATTGCCTCATTTAGAGGGAGATGTCCAACATACCTAATAAGAGCGGAGACAAGAATAAACTGAATACTTCGTGCCTTGGTAATGTTTGCCCTGCCCAGCCATATCACCCAAAATACTACCTCCATTAACTTTTGAGACAAGATAAACATCTACATTTCGGTATAGGCCGCCAAGAAAGTTATGTGTGGTTATTTCCATCCACTAAGATAGAAATAGCAATTCCCTATTCACAAAGGTTTGTTTGCTTTCCAGAAAATCAAAGAAAGTCCAAGAAAAATACAAGTTGACATTATGCCACTGTTAACATCACTGAATACCTTTTGCTGCTGATTGAAGCACATTATAAACTCTAGATTATTATAAAAAGTAAGCCAATAGTATTTTTAAAGGGTTGTTAGATGTAGGAACAAATTGAATCATCACAGAGGAAATTTAGAAAGGCCAGCTACCACTATCAATCCAAATTAGTCAATCTACTGCTATCAGCTAATATTCAGCCATTTGTACAGCAGACTCCAAGGTACAAATAATCTCTATCATTAGGAAATTTTTTCATAAGCCAACCTGTTTCTACAAAACGCATTACTTTCGACTGCTTCCTAGACAGGAATATATAATTCAGTAAAGTAGGGAACATTTTTTTCTTCATTTAGAAGCTTCAAATGAGAGAAATCACATGTAACTACTTGAGTATTAATAGTTGCATGACCCCTCACAAATTAGTCCTTTTCACTGATACAGCTATATGACAGTGTCTATATATGTTCTTGTATTTCTTATACAAATTTAATGAAACTTAAAAAATATACACAAGATATAGGTGTAATTAGAAGACCTATAATATTAATTTTATATGAATTTAAATGTTTAATTAAGAACCTATTCTAAATTCATTAAACTCCAAAATATTGCAATTGTCTTTTACAGAAATGGAAAGCCCTTTTTTAACAAAATATCACCATCCTAGGTGTTGACGTTGTAATGGTTAAAGAAAGGACGTGGTCTCTGCCCTCAAACTAATAAACAATTGCAGAAAACATAAAAATGCTGTGAAGGAAACAAAGAGGACAGTGTCATATATAATAATTGTGTTAGCTGAGAGGGCCCTACATCAGACAGAATGGTCTGGGAAAGCCACTGTGAAGACGTGATACTTAAGTGGAGACCTTAAGTTAATGACCTGAGGGCTGGGCCAAGAATGCTCAAGGCTGAGAATACAGCAGGTCCAGTGGCCCTGAGTCAGGAAATAACTTGATATGGTGAAGAACAGGAGCAGGTTCCATGGGGCTGAGGCATATTGAATGAGAAATCAGTTAGTCAGGGGTCAGATCATGTGGAGTTTTTAGGCCCTTATAAGGAGTTTGCATATTTTATACAAAGCAATGAGAAGTTGTAGGGGGCCCTTTAGCTAAGGAAATGACATGATTGCTTTAATTTTCTAAAAGATCCTTCAGGATGTTGTGTGGACAATGGATTGTAAAGAGACAGAATGGAAGTAGGAAAACCAGTGTTGCTCAGAAACAAGAGGCTTACTTTCAAATTTTGTCAAAGCTACTCCCTCCAGTTAATTGTCAATTCTATCACTGAATGTTTAAGATGAAAATGACCTCAAAGGGCATGGTTTTCCTTGTTTTACAAATGAAGAAAGTAAAGCCCAGGGACATTAGGTAACACACCTTATTACATAATCAAGCAATGTCTATTTCTACTCCCAAGAAAGGCAGCCTTCCAGGTGAACCAAGCTTGTAAGTCAGAGAAAACACCAGGTCTCCATAAACCATTGAGGAGTTAGCATGTAAAGGTAGTAAAAGTGCCAACTGTGGATTAAATGGCCTAGTTTTATATCCTGCCCACTACTTTACTGGCTATTTGACTGTAGGCAAGTTACTTAACCCCTCTGGGCCTCAGTTTTCTCATGTGTAAACAGAGTTGATAATAACAATACCTACCTCATAAGGTTAGTATGAGAATTGCAGGAATTAATATTCATAAAGTACTAAGAGCAGTACTTTGTAGGTACTATAAAATGTTTATTAAGTAAGATATAAGAGTAGGCCACTGAAGCACAGAGGTGGTAAGTGTTGGAAGAAGCAGGTGCCAAGTCCCCATCAATGTACATGAAGCTTTGGTACTCCTATGGAGCATTTGGGAGGACATGTACAGTAGTGGGAATGGTGGATAATGTGCATGAATCAAAGAAATTACTTACAGCAAAATAAATTAAAAAAAGAAGAAATTACTTGATGATAATATTACCAGGATCATCCACTCTTGGCTTCCCAACTGACAGCAATTTATGTTTCTTTTCTTCCTTCTTTTAGAGCTTACATCTCACAGAAAACAAACAAAAAATAAGCTTAAATGCCACATACGTTCTTTCCCAGATTTCAGTTCTGGACTTGACCATCTAACTCTAACAAAGGCCCATAGGGGAACATGTTGGGGGTGGGGAGGAGGTGCAAAGGTGGAATAAACTGATAGCGAATTGCCTCTCTAATAAAGAAATATTCCTTTTCCCCTTCATGATTTTAGATATGTCTATATGAGGATTTGATGGTTGGAATATACAGAGCAAAACCCATTGCCATTGAGTCAATTTCGACTCATAGCAACCCTATATGAAGGTGGTTGGTATAGTAGCAGCCATGTTGTGACCATGAGGAAGAGTCTAAGGGTATTACAGAATGACCATAATCCTGCAATAGTCCAGCTGCTGCATTAGCCAGCCTGGAACTTCCTATGTCTGGAACTCTTTTTAAGGGAGATTTATTAATGAATTCCTCTGCTTATGCCTCTTTTGGACTAGTGTTTTATTACTTGCGGTAGAATCATCCTGTCTGATATACTTTCCCCAGTCATTCATTTTTTTCAACAAATATTAATTATATCTCTGCTTAATATTATTATGTAAGTAAAAGATATCTGAACCAACCCTAATAGCATTTTATGGTGCTTTTCTTATTCACTGTTTACTTCTATGATTTCTCCCTACTAGACTGTAAATCATCTCTAAGGTCAGAGATTATTTTTTTTACTTGTTTCCTCCTCTTCCCCATAACACCTTCTGAAGTTCCTTAGGTACTACATGTACCTGATTAATGTTTATTGAACTATATTAAATACCAAACCTGTTGCCATTAATCGATTTCGACTCATAGCAACCCTATAGGGACAGAGTAGAACTGCCCAGTCGGATTTCCAAGAAGCTGCTGGTGGATTCAAACTGCCGACCTTTTTGGTTAGCAGCCAAACTCTTAACCACTATACCACCAGGGCTGTTGAATAGCTTTGGATAATGCAACTTCCTTCTCCCATTTCTCATAGCTCTAATTCTATATAACCTAAGACGATTAAACTTAGATTGCAAAACACATATTATTTATTTTATTTCCTATAGCCAAAGGTCAGTTAAAGAAAGCAATTCAGAGCAGGGGTTGAGCAGTCTCAGAATCAATAGGAATAGGTGAGCATTGCTCTTATTGAAAGACATTCTGACTAAGAATTATGTTTCACTCAGATTAAATATAGCCTCATAAAAAGAGAAGGAGTAAAATAAAGTTAATTTTGAATTTACATTATTGATAAACTTGCCTTATTGACAATAATTATAGGAGAATATTGTGGGAGAGAAATGTCTCTATCTTATGAGTCTTTTGCTAATGTATTGTGACAGCTTTCTCTGAAACTACTTGAAGAATTTTTTTTTCATTTGCTTCCCTGCAGCTTTTTCTCATCTACTTCAAAGTGAACATAAGAGCACTTTCAGAGTTGGTTTTCTCCCAACTCCGAAGTAAAGAATACAGCAATGCAGACTATACTATAATTTGATTACCACAAGTTTTCAATCTTTTTGAAGATCTGAATAAGGTAGACTGGAGCTCCTAATTCCATAGTGTTCTTACAGCATTATTCATCCTCTCTTGTTTCTCCCAGGCTCCAACCCCCCTCCTCTCTCCCATGTCTTGGAAATTCTTTTCAGGTGTCATTGGATGCAGAACACTGATAAAGTATCACTTTAGTCTAATGTCTGAAGTTTTAAGATGTCCTTCGGTTTCCTACATAGAGTCTGAAACGTAGACATTCATAAATAACTAGGCCTATTTCCCAACTCCCTGTAATGCGTCTCTTTTAGTTTTTTTCTAAATTACTTCCCATATATTGGCTTAACTTCCTAACCTACTTTTAAGTTCCAAGTCCTAGTAAGAGTCTTTTATGATTAAGTAGAATACAAGTAGTCCCTGACTTATGACATATTCGAGTTACAACGAACTGCACTACCACCATCAATTTTTTTTTAATTTTATGTCTTATCGTTAATAATATGTTGCAGTACGTAATTTGCTGATGTTATCATTCTCAGATGTTCACTTGCAAATGTTCAATTTTATCATTTGCTATTCAAAATACTGCCAGATGAATATAAAGACACTGATAATAAAAGGCAATAATAATGAAAACTAAAAAAAAAAGAGGTATTCGACTTACGTCATAACCGATTTATGACAATCATCCGGAGGTAACCCAGTCGTAAGTTGGGAACTACCTGTATAGGGTTCCAAACTAAAAGGGGCGACCTTCTCTTACATTCTTACATTCCACCAGCATATAAGATGCTTAAGATGCTGGCGGAATGTAAGAGCATATGCCAGGGTGGAAATGGGGCGAGGACTGTCACATTGCAAGGATTGCAACCGGTATCACATCTCATTCCAACCATGCAATTCCCTCTGCTCAATACCCTCCCATGACCTCCAATTCCATGAAGAGAAAAATCTAAAAGTTTTATATGGGGTTATAATGCCCTTCTTTATCTCTCCCCCCCGTTCTTTCTCTGACTTTATCTACTACTTGCGCCTTAACACACTCCAATCCAATCACATAGGCCTCCTAATGTTCCTCTAACATGGCAGGCACTCTCTCTTTCAGACCTTTGCACTTGCTCATCCGTAATCATGGCATTCCTCTACCCAAGCCACAAACTGGCTGCCTCACCTGTTTCAGGAATTTGCTCAAATGCTGTATTTCAGAGAGGGCCTCCCTGACCATGTATTTAATATTGGGACCCCTCCATACACCACCACCAGATTCCCTCTAGCCTTTCCCTACTTTATTTTACACTATATTCCTATGATCATCTAGAATAACTATTTACTTTTTTCAAGTATTTCTTTGTAGACTGTTTCCCTCCACTAGAATATAAGCTCCAAAGCAATAACTTTTTTGTCTGGTTTTTGCTTGTTTTTTTCTTCTAGCATTAAATTTTTAACATCTGGAATATTACTAGGTCTATTAGTAAGCTTAAGGAGCCCTGGTGGCACAGTATTGAACTGGAAGGTCAGTGGTTCAAACTCACCAGCTGCTGCATGGGAGAAAGATGCGTCAGTCTGCTTCCATAAAGATTACAGCCTTAGAAACCCTATGGGGCAGTTCTACCCCACTCTGTAGGGTGGCTATGAGTTGAAATCAACTCAGTGGCAATGGGTTTTTGGTTTGGGGTATGGTAAGCTTTTAATAAATATTTTCTGAATGAATGAGCATGTATCTGTGTCAGAGAAAGTTTCAGAAAGGCAGTTACTTCTGAACTTGGTCTGATGTAAAAGGCCTTGAGACTTCAGAGGGAGCTCAAGGAAGTGTAGACTGTGCATTCTGAGAGGCGGTGCATGCTCAACATGCCAGCTCTGCAGTGTGGTCTCAGGCAAGGTACTTACTTTCTCTCTCTGAAGTTTATTTGGCTCTGTTGTAAAATGAGGATAATAATGGTATCAATCTCATATTGTATTAGTTTCCTGGTGCGGCTGTAATAGAAATACTACAAGTGAGTGGCTTTAAAGAACAGAATTTTATTTTCTCACAATTTTGTAGGCTAAAAGACCATATCAGGGTCTTAGCTATATTGATTTCTTCTTTGTTGGTAGCCCTGGGCGTTCTTTGATTCTTGGCAAACTTCACAAGGCATCTGTCTTCCCAGTATGTGCTTGCAACTCTTTCTAATCTGCTGTTTTTATAACTCAGATGAGGTTTAGGATACTGCCTACACTGATACGGTCTCATTAACATAATAAAGAAAACTCTATTCCCAAATGGGATTACATCCATAGATATTGGGATTAGGATTCTAATACATATTTGGGAGAGGGGACACAATTCAATTCATAACACAATAGGGTTTGGTTAGGTAAGTCTCATGAGATATTACAATATTGTTGTTGTGTGCCTTTGAGTCTATTCTAATTTATAGCCACCCTTTATGACAAAGTAAAACTGCCCCATAGGGTTTCCAAGGCTATAATCTTTATGGGAGCAGACCACCAGGTATTTTCTTCTGCACAGCTGCTTGTGGGTTTGAATTGCTACCTTCAGTTAGCAGTCAAGCACTTAACCAGTGCACCACCTGAGCTCCTTGAAATACTATGTAGAGAGTGGTTTTAGTAAAGGCTGATGTGTAGTCATCACTCAATAAGTGGTATTTATCATTATTTTTATTATTTAATTATCACTAATAAATAAGGCAAAAAATATATAATTTACTTAGCATAGTTTTGGCAGCTAGTAAGACAGCCAGTGACTGCTAAAACTTCTTCAGCTGCAGTCACTCCTGCTGAGATTGGTAAGAATGGAAAATGCTTAGGAGAAATGACACAAGCTAATGGAAAAGAGACTTAGAAAGAAAAAAAAAAAAAAAAAAAAAAAAAAAACAGAGAGAGCCATAGAAAAGACCTTAGTTAAGGAATTTTGGACTTTATACTGTAAAGTAGTAGTTCTCAAACTTGAGCATACATCAGAAACACCTAGAAGACTCATAAAAACACAGATTCCTAAGTCCCACCTCCAAAGTTTCTGATTCAGTAGGTCTGGAGTTGATCCTCAGAATTTGCGTTTCTTAACAAGTTCCCAGGTATATTTGTTATCTATTGCTGCATAACCAACTATCCCAAGACATACTGGCTTAAAACAACAAACATCTATTATCTCACAGTTTGGGGGGATCAAGAATTCAGGGGCATATTACAGTCAGGGTGTCAGCTCGGGCTGTGGTCTCATCTTAAGGCTCTACTGGAAGAAGATCCACTTCTAAGCTCACTCACGAGGTTTTTAGCAGAGTTCAGTTTCTCTCAGGCTGTTGGACTGAGGCCTCGTTTCCTCTGGCTGTTGGCTGAAGATGTCCCTCAGTTCTTGGCCACATAGCTTCTCCATAGGATGATTCTCAACATGGCAGCTGGCTTCCTTCAGAGTGAGAAAGCAAGATAGTAAGAGACACTCCCCAAGATGGAAGTCATAGTCTTTTTGTAAGCTGATCTTGGAAGTAACATCTCATTATCTGCCACATTCTGTTTGGTAGAACTGAGTTACCAAATCCAGCCTATACTCAATGGGAGTGAATTGCACAAGGGCGTGTATACCAGGAGGCAGGAATCAATAGTGGCCAAGGTGATGGTCATGCTCCTGACTCTGAGAACCATTGCTGTAACAGATTTTAAGCAGGTAGATAACATGGATGGATCCAGCATGGACAGTTGCTGGAAATGGAGGGGAGAGTAGGTAGGAAGTTATTGCAGTAATCTACATGATGATTTGTACGTTTAGATAATACTATTTTATGTTTTGAAAATTAATAATTTTTTTAAAAATCAACATTTTTAACCATTCTACCAATTCTTTGTATAAACCGCGTCTATGAATGAGATAATTGAAAGTAACTTTTAAAGTTATATAAAAAGAACTATGTGGAGCTAAATTATATTAAGGATTTCAATTCAATCTTGTCCCTTTATTTACCATTAAATGTGCATTTAAATTGAGAGAGGCTGCAGCCTGCAGTATCAGTAAAGATACTTTGGATTTGGCCACTAACAGCATTCCAAGTTGAAGGCAACTGATTTCTCTAAATACATAAGTACACACACTCAAACACACCTCTCTCTCTCTCACTCACTCTCTTTCTCTGAAACGTAAACATCTTATAAGTTAATAATATAATAAAGGACACAATAACTGTTAAAATCATTAGGAGAATCAACATAAAAAATAGAGCAGCGTTTCATAAAATGAGAGAAAAATGAATTTAATCTAAAGGTAGAAAGTAAGTGCCTTTCAAGGTATGGGGAACTGTCTAAGTAGACTTGAACATTATTTTAATGGAATTCTTTTTGCATGGGAATACATAATGTTCTAATTATATTTTTTCAAAATCTTGACGGTCCGATTGAGACTCTGCACCAAGAAGCTGTCCTCTGAGCCAAGTGGGGCAGGCTGACTGCTTGACCTCATCAGCTGTTCCCACACAGGCTCTGGGAGTCGGTTGTCATCCAGTTCCAACAGCAGATTTCATATTCTTTTGCCACTGCACCAGGGAGCAGCTTAGCCTCTCCAGCTGAGGATTCTATTACCTTGGTCTGCTTATTTATCTGAAGTCAATTCACTTGCCTCAGACCACACTCACCTCCTGGTTATTAATTTTGGCTGACATTTAGTTCAACATGTTATCGATTCTCTTAATCATCTCAAAGAGAGAAAAGGGAACAGAGATGCCCTAACCGTTACCCATCACATGAGCCAGAGAGCTTCAGGTCGTCTGTTCTCCAGACAGGAGGCTATCTGAGATAAGTGTTTTCCTCAGCACTACTTCAGCTGTTCACTACTGTAGTAACAGCAGTGGAAAAGTTAGCTCATGTGTCCAAAAGCACATCAAAGATTTGATTCTTTACTTAAATCAAGCAATTTTTCTTCAATGTTCATGCAACCAGGTTGGGCCCACCGCCTCCAGTACTGCCATGGGATAAATGATTAATGCTCAGCAAGGTGCAAATGGACATGATTTTGAAAAGGTTAAAATAGTACTCAGAAAATCAGCCAGTGAAACAATGCATACCATATGAAAAAATTAAAGAGACAGAGACAAGATGTATTTCCAGTTTGGCCTTACAAATGCTAATCATTTCAGCTAGGGAATCATAGATACAACAGTGAGGCAAAGCCCAGGTGAAATAGAATGGGCAGGCAAGTACTGGTCACCAAGATTGCCTGAGGATAGATTGAGGAGCTGGTTGAATTGTAGATATCATTTAACCCTTTCAGGAAAGAGGCTGGGTTCTAGTTCTACAATACTAAAGTAAAATAATTAAGCAAACAATTCTTCATATATAATTATCCAACATTAATTCTACGGGGAAAATCTGGTGATCATTTGAAAAATTAACTACTATTTTTAAATTTCACACATTGTGTAAGTAAGCTCCTTCAAATATTGCATTATTTAAACCATTTCTGTGTTCAACTGTGATTTTCTCCTAAATTCCACATCAGTATTTGTAATTGTCTAATGAGACACCCTTCAGGGCTAAGTCTGTTCCTCCTTCAGTAGTCCTTGCCTCTCTCAAGCGAAAATATCATCCATCTTGCTATGAGATCTTTGAAGGCAGAGGTGATGTCTAACTCAGCTTTGTATTCCTAGTATTTTTTTTTCCCAAGGTAGAAAGGAGTCACCCTTTTCTTCCTCTGCTCCTTAGCTCTTTTTATCTTAATTACTTGTCCATATGTGTACTTGTCATCAGTTCAGCTAAGCCTGTGGGTAGGGGTTGAGGTGTATTTATCTGTTTCTATATTTGCTGAATAGAGAGGCAAAGACCAAAGGAAAGATAAGACAAATCAAATAGACAGTGCCTTTTTTTTTTTCTTGTCCAATAATAAAAACTCAGAGAAAATGGCTTGATGAATAAAAACATGGAGACTCAGAGGCAAACAGATGTGATCACATATCCGTACATTGAGATGATCCAGTGAAGAACCAGAAGAAATGATTTTATTATTTTGCAACTTGAAATTTTAGGTTAGCATAAGATATGTCTCTTACAGCAAAACTTTGTTGCTAAAGGATAAGTAGAAGATAGTGGTTATATAAGCCTTATCGCCATCCCAAATCCTACAGAGCTGTGTCTACTGTCAGAACAGAGAATCACTTGGAGCAGGTTACCAGGTGAGGAAAAATTAAGATATTTATTCCATTAAACCCATTGCGGTCGAGTCAATTCTGACTCATAGCAACGCTACAGGGCAGAGTAGACCTGCCCCACAGAGTTTCCAAGGCTGTAAATCTTTACAGAAGCAGACTGCCACATCTTTCTCCCACGCGGAGCGGCTGGTGGGTTCAAACTGCTGACCTTGTGGTTAGCAGTTGAGCACTTAACCACTGCACCACCAGGGCTCCTACTTATTCCATTAGGTAGGCATTAATTTAGCACCTCCTGTGTGCAAGTCACTATATTAAAAGATAGAGAGATGAACATGATATAGTCCCTGAATGCTAAAAACTCAAATTTTAGGGGGAAGCACCGCATTTATCACAATAATAATTAGATAATTTTCCAAGATGCGTTTCCTCAATTAGTTTCAAAGCTCCGTAAGGGCTAGGATTCTTTATCTCCGGCAGCTAGCACAGTGCCTGGCACATATTAGGCATTCAGAAAATCCTTGTAGAATGAATGAATCATTCTAATATCAAGTGGAGTGTGGTCCTCCTCTCCTCTCCATGCCCTCCCTCCTTCCTCCTTTAGACCCAGTCATCTGTGCCTGCACCATTAATTACAAAGTCTCCTCATCTCACACTGGAAATCTCTATGGGCCATCCTTTGCCCATACCATCACTAGAGGGATTTTTCTAACCCTCCTCCCCCACAAAAAACTGACCCTGCTTAAAATCACTTAACCCCAACAACTAACAGTGGGTCTTCATTTTGGGGACACAGAGCCTTTTGAAAATTTAATGGAACCTCTCTCTCCCCACATAAAATACATCTACACACAAAATTTTGTGTCTAATTTCTAGGAGTTTATGATCTCTCTGAATCTCATTTCCAAAGCCCCTATAGAGGCCTAGGAAGCCTAAGTCAAGAATGCCAGAGTAAACCCTAAATTATTTGATAGGGCAGAGGATATCTGTCACTTCTCTGTGTCATCTTCTGGCACTGCCTCTGCACCATCAGCCATTCCCTCAACCTTACTTTACTCTCCAGCAATAGCAACGCTTTGTATACTTCTCCAAATACGCCATGCTCTTCTGGACTCCATGTGTCTTCCTGGAGTCGATTTTCTCATCTTGCTACCCCCAGCCCTTGTGTGCATCCTCTAGTCCTTTCATGTACCTCTGGTATTGCTTACTTTGTTTTTGTTAGGTGCTGTCAAGTCAGCTTCAACTCATAGAGACCTGTGTATAGCAGAATGAAACGTTGCCTGGCCCTGCATCATCCTCACAATCATTGCTATGTTGGAGCCCATAGTTGCAGCCACTCTGTCAATCCATTTTGTTGAGGGTCTCCCTCTTTTTCACTGACCCTCTACTTTGCCAAGCATGATGTCTTTCTGCAGATTGCTGTCTCCTGATGACATTCCAAAGTAAATGGGACAAAGTGTTGTCATCCTCACTTCTAAGGAACATTTTGGCTGTATTTCCACCAACACATTTGTGTGTTCTTCTAGCAGTCCATGGTAAATTCAATATTTTTCACCAGCACCATAATTCTTGCCTTACCATAATTGCTTAACTTAGCATATTATAATTACTCTTGACTTATAGGTCTCTCCTCTAAACTCCAGTAAGACTACTAATACTAATAATAATGGCTAATTATTTAAGTTGCCAAAGCCCTGGTGGTGCAGTGGTTAAGAGCTCAGGCTGCTAACCAAATGGTCCACAGTTTGAATCCACCAGTTGCTCTTTGGAAACCCTATGGAGCAGTTCTACTCTGTTCTATAGGGTCTCTATGAGTCGGAATCAACTTGATGGCAATGGGTTTTTGTTTTTGTTTTTTTTTTTTGTATTTAAGTTGCAGGATGAAAAATTAAGGCTTATATTAGAAAGTAAGTTATAGAAAATTTATACAATGTCTAAACAACTTTGTGCCTGGAAACTATTACCTGCCGCATAGTTTAGAATCCAATAAATTAAAAGAGTCAGTGCCTATCAAGGGAAGTTGTGTAATCAATAGAGTGATACTGCATAGCGGCATACCGATTACCTGTGTATTCACCAGCAGAGTACCAAAGTTACGATGCTGATGGAGAACCAAAGGTCATTTCAAAAGGAAAATATTTTCTAATAAAGTAATGTTTTATGAAGCTAGTCCCCATTAAAACACCCCATCCAGTTCACCATACCATTTATCTCCATCAGGGTTATCAAAGTTTTTATTAGTCAGTCTTTTGCCTCTTATGGCCTGTATTACATATTCATCCTAAAACTCCGTTTAAATACAAATCAAGTGCAAACTGAAATTTTGAATTTTATGAGATGTAACTTCATGAAGTTTCTATAAATAATGTTGTAGAATTACTCATATCAGCAAAATCAGAATGTCATTTTGTCCTATCTTAAATTTTTGTTGGAAAAACCATCATTTGATTCAGTAAACAGTACTGAGAAATGATGCGTAGTTGAAGTATAAACTAAATGTTGTTAAATACAAAATAAACATATTATGAAAAGCTATTTATTTATTTTTGTACTTTATAAGTAACATTCCATTTAACTTGGGTTTGTTGTTTTGTAATGTTTACCATGAAAATTTTGTTCTATTTAAAAGGGATTCACTTTCAGTGACCTCTTCGAATAATAAAATGAGTACCTGTTGTAATAAATAAAGCAGATAGAAGTTTACGCAGTTAAGAAGATAGTTCCTCTATAGCTATCCTGCCTGAGGGACAAATATATCTTAAAGAAAGGGGTCTGATGATAATGGGGGAAACTAGACCAGATGGATAGATGAGGGGAAGATAAATGCCCATTTATTATAAATCCTGTTTATACAATTTTACAACTGCTTATGGAAATGCAGCTTATTTTCAAATATGCGGCCCACATCCAGCAAGTGTATAGGTCTTCACAGCAGACATACTATCTTCACTGAAACTTCATATTACAGTTTACTTATCTATCCTTATTTTCTTTGCCTATTTCTTACTTATTTTAAATTTCTTCTGTCTTACAATAGTGTCTGCTTATTTGTAAGCCATCTGCAAGCACTTTAGTAACAAACCAAAAAACAAACAAACAAAAAAAAAAACCCATTGCCGTCGAGTTGATTTCAACTCACAAAGTGACCCTATAGGACAGAGTAGAACTGCCCCATAGGGTTTCCAAGGAGTGCCTGGTGGATTTGAACTGCCGACCTTTTGGTTAGCAGCCATAGCTCTTAATCACTACACCACCAGGGCTTCCTTAGTTACAAAGAGTGATGTAAATTAAACCATAAACAATAGATTTTGAAGATCTTGCAAAAAGTCTGCAAGTATGAGTCTCTGATGAAGGTAATAGCTTTGACCTTAAATGTAAACAAGATCTTCTGAGAAAAAAACGAAGGAAAATATTCTATAGCTATTGGTTTCCAGTTTTAAAAGCTCAGGAATTTTCAACCTTTTCTAAATGCAGTGCCTCGTAAACTTTTTCCTGGCAACTGTGGCCTTGTAGGTGGTAATTTACAGCACGACCTTGAATTAGATTCTTATTCACAGTCTCTGTTCTGTCTGAGCCTTGGGGTCCTTGGCCAGTTAAGTGCAGAAAAACTTGGAGTTGGCTCTCTGGTGCACCCTTGGAACCTATTAATTCTACCAGAAAGTTAGCTCAAGAAGACCATCCAGGCTTCAGGAGGCACTACTAGTTCTAAGCACCACTAATGAGGGGAAGTTGACCCTAAGGAGAAGCTTTGGATGGATTTCCTTTGCCCTGCTCTCAAGGGACCCCAGAAAGCTGAAATATCATGCACATTTTACTAGTTTTTCAGACTGAATTGCTTTGAGAGGCTCAGAAGTAATTTTCTAAATTTCTATAGTAAGGCCAAGTCTGACTTTTTTCCCTTGAACAATTTCAGTTCAAGTGTATGTTGAGAATACATAGTATTTTGCTTAAAAGTCCCTAGATTTACGTTCTTTGAATGATGCGGATTCTCAACTGCATACTTTTAACTTTCTGTGGAAGTGTTCTTTTTCTTTACTCCCCAAAACTAGTATTTCAACACTTTGAAAAGCCCTCTGTGTCCTTGCTCTTTCTCTAGCACTCACCCTCTAATTTCTTAGCCTTTCTTCCAGAACATGCCTGTCTGTCCCTCTTGTTTCTTCTCACTGCGGCACTTTTTGTTCTCTCATCTACTCATATTTTGTTAAGCGTCTGTCACAGCCAAGGGATTAAGGGGAGAGTCAGAAGCACAACCTCTGCCCAGAAAAGAAAGCAAGAAGTCTAATAAAGTTTTTTAAACATGTAACAATTCACAGTACCATAAAATAAAGGATGATCTCTGCCAGAAAAATGCACAGGTGAAGTTGTAAGGTAGTCACAGAAGGGGAAGACATGACTTGCATTTGGGAAGGAATCATGGCAGGACTTCATAGAAGAGATGGCATTGGAGAGCAAGAACTTGAACAGTAAGTAGGGATAAGGGATGCAGTTATGGAATTAGAGCAAATCAGCTACAAGTAGTTCAGTTTTGCTTAAGGTAGAAGGTGTCAAGGTGGAGCGCTCACTTAAGGTAATGTCTCAAGAGACAACCAAACACCTTTTAGATCAGTAGTGTCCAATACAAATATAATGCGAGCCACATACGTAAATTTTAATTTTCTAGTAGCCACATTAAAAAAGTAAAGCGGGGTGGCGGGGGCGAATTCAATATTATCTTTTATTTAACCCAATATCTCTAAAATATCATAATTTTAACATGCAAGCAATGTAAAAATTATTAAGCAAACATTTACTTTTCTAGCTCAGTACAGTTATTTGGGTTCTTCTAAGCGAACTGGGAAGCCATTGAATATTTTTTGAAGCAGGAGAATAAAAGATCTATTTTTTTATTTATTTACTATTTTATATTTTTTGTGTATCACTTAGTGGATAAGACAGGAGCAAGAAAACTGCAGTAGTCTAACTAAGAAATTATAGTCGTTTGTACTAAGATGGTAGCAGTAAAGATGATGAACACATGGATTTTTATGCAGTTAAAGCATTTATAAATGGAAGGGACACTATACAATAGTTAATAAACCTTGTAGCAATGATTTTTTTTTATCTGATTATAAACCATTACTTCTCTTGTCCTCATCTAGCAGAGAGCAGGACCTAGAGGGAGTAGGAGAAATGATGGATAAATAATGGCAGATGAATGAAAAAGATTCACACAGAGGGATAGTATGAGAATATGTAATCAGAGCAGTCAAGAGACAGCCTGTGGATACTGAGCAAATAAACTGATGGGAGCACCCCAAAGCTTTTTTATATATATATA
>NW_004444019.1:7514065-7527524 GCF_000243295.1 Trichechus manatus latirostris
GTTTCCCATTCAACAATTTATGCACAAATTGTTCTGTGACTTTGGTTGCTATCCCCATTACATGTCAGCTCTCTCCCCATTTCCACTCTGCCTTCCCCATTTCTATCCCTCCAGTTTCCCTGTCCCTCCTTGCCTCTCATCTTTGCTTTTGAGCAAATGTTGCCCATTTGTTCTCATATACTTGATTGTTCTAAGGAGAACATTCCTCACAGGTGTTATTGTTTATTTTATAGGCCAGTTTGCTTGAAAGATGACCTCCAGGAGTGGCTTCAGTTCCAGGTTAAAAGGGTGTATGAGGGTGATAGTCTCTGGGTATCTCCAGTCTCTATCAGCCCAGTAAGTCTGGTCTTTTTATGAATTTGAGTTAGTTTTGTTCTACATTTTTCTCCCGTTCTAACAGGAACCTTCTATTTTCCCTGGTTAGAGTGATTGGTAGTGGTAGTCAAACACAATCTAGTTCTTTTGGTCTCAGGCAGAAGAGGCTGTGGATCCTGTGGGCCATTAGTCCTGTGGACTAATTACTTCCGTGTGTCTTTGGTTTCCTTCACTCTCCTTTGCTCCAGATGTGAAGAGACCAATAGTTGTATTTTAAATGGCTGCTCGCAAGCTTTTAAGACCCCAGACGCTACTCACCAAACTTGGATGTAGAACATGATGTTTATGCAGTATGTTATGCCAATTGACCTAGAGACTCTGGTCCCCTGAGACTATGGTCCTTAGCCTTCAAGCCTAGTAACTCAGTCCTGCGAGGTGTTTGGATATGTCTAACTGTGGCCCCTATGTGCTCTACTGTATATATGAATAAATATGCAGCACATACAAATATGTATATACAAATGCCCACAACTATACCTATATATGCATATACATGTACTTCCATATGCCCTACCACACCTATATACCACACATATCTACCTGTGTAACCACTCACAAAGGTTTAGTTGTTATTACTGTTATTGCAGAATTGTATATGTTACAGCATTTACCTTAGTGGTCCTTTATTCTTGTGTAGCTCTTAGTGTCTTCATTCCCTTGGTTATGTTGTGCTGACTTCCCTATATTGTGTATTGCCTTTCCCTTCACCAGAATTAATGTGTCTACTGTCTAGTATTTTGTCAATTCCTGGAGCCTTGTTTTTCATCAATGCCTTCAATGAAACTTGGAGTTCTTCCTTCAGTACCACCAGTTCTTGATCATATGCTTTCTCCTGAAATGGTTGAACATCAACCAATTCTTTTTGGCACAGTGACTCTGTATTCCTTGCATCCATCTTCTTTTGATGCTTCCTGCGTCGTTATATGTTTTGTCCGTAGAATCCTTCAATATTGCAACTGAAGGCTTGAATTTTTTCTTCGGTTCTTTCAGCTTGAGAAACATGGAGCGTGTTCTTTCCTTTTTGGCTTTTGTAACTCCAGGTCTTTGCACATTTCGTTATAATACTTTTCTTCTTCTTTTCAAGTTGCCCTTTGAAATCTTCTGGTCATCTCTTTTACTTCATCATTTCTACATTTGCTTTAGCTACTGTATGTTCAAGCAAAGTTTCAGAGTCTCTTCTGACATCCATTTTGGTCTTTTCTTTCTTTCCTGTCTTTTTAATGACCTTTTGCATTCTTCATATCTGATGCCCTTGATGTCATTCCACAACTCATCTAGTCTTTGGTCATTAAGTGTTCTTCATGTATTTATTAGCTGCCTGAATGTCTTCTTTGGTGAAGTCTCTGTTCATGTCCTTTGCCCATTTTTTGATTTGAGTTGTTTATCTTTTTGCTGCTGAGGTGTTGAAGTCTATGTATTTTAGAGATAAGACGATTGTCAGATATATTATTGCCAAAAATTTTTCCCAGCATGTAGGTTCTCTTTTTACTCTTTTGGTAAAGTCTTTTAATTAGCATAAGTATTTGATTTTTAGAAGGTCCCAGTTATCTAGTTTATCTTCTGTTGTTTGTACATTTTTAGTTATGTTTGATAGTGTATTTATGCCATAAATTATGGCCCCTAGCTTTGTCCCTGTGTTATCTTCCAGGAACTGTATAGTTTTAGGTTTAACATTTAGGTCTTTGATCTATTTTGAGTTAGTTTTTGTGTATGATGTGAGGTATGATCCTGTTTCATTTTTCTGCAAATGGATATCCAGTTATACCAGCATCATTTGCTAAAGAGAGTGTCTCCTCCCCACTGAATGGACTTTAATCAACCCTTTTTCGAAGAGCAACTGTCCACAGCTGGATGGATTTACTGATGGTTCTCAATTCTGTTTTGCTGGTCTGCGTGTTTGGCATCATACCAGTACCAGGCTATTTTGACTACTGTGGCTGTATAGTAAGTTCTGAGATCAGGAAGTGTGAGGCCTTCTGCTTTGTTCTCCTTCTTCAATAATGCTTTAGCTTTTCGAGGCCTCTTTCCTTTTCATATAAAGGTGCAAATTATTTTTTCCATTTTGTTGCTGCAATATGGATCGGGATTGCACTATATTTATAGATCACTTTGGATATTATCACTTTAGGTACTAGATATGCATTATAACAATTTGTGCCCTGGTGGCACAGTGGTTAAGAGCTATGGTGAGCTACTGATGCTAACCAAAGGGTCAGCAGTTCGAATCCACCAGCTGCTCCTTGGAAAACCTGTGGGGCAGTTCTCCTCTGTCTTATAGGGTCACTATGAGTCACAATCAACTCAACAGCAATGAGTTGGTTTGATTTTTTTGGTTTGGGTAGTATCGACATTTTCATAATGTTAAGTCTTCCAATCCATAAGCATGGTATGTTTTTTCCATTTATAGGTCTCTTTTGGTTTCTTGCAGTAGTGTTTGTGGGTTTCCTTGTATAAGTCTTTTACCTTCCGGTTATATTTATTCCTGGGTATTTTATCCTTTTGAGGGCTATTGTAAATGGTATTGTTTTCTTGATTTATTTTTCTAAGCTCTCCTTGTTAGTGTAGAGGAATCCAACTGATTTTTGTGTGTTGATCTTGTACCCTACCACTTTACTGAACCCTTTTATTAGTTCCTGTAACTTTCTTCTATAATGTCTGATGTTTTCTATATTTCAAATGGAAAGGGTTTTATTACTAGGCAAAAAAAGAAGTTCAAAGCTGAAAGTTAGAGGGGACATGGAAGAAAGGGAATTTGCTCACTTCAAAATTTTATGCAAGCCCATCTTGGAGAAAATACTTTAAATGATAGGATGAAGGTTTGAAAGCACTAGAGAGGAGGATCTTCTATCACTTACTAGTAAATAATAAAACTTTCATTATCTTAAATGAAATGGTTCATTTTTCGTATTGATGTTTTATTCATGATAAATACCTTTCACATTTACTCTTCCTCATAATATTCCTGTTTTCTTTTTTAATAACAATACTACATTTTGCTAGTCACACAGGTTGACTTCATGAACTCATCTTTTTGTTTAAATAAATTTTATTTTTTAGTTATAGCTACTAGATATGCATTATAACAATTTGTACATCGTTAAGATATCTCAAGTTGAAAATACCTGTAATTCCATTAGCTAGTGGCAAACTCTTTGACTAAATTTCCTTTAAAAATGTTTTTACAGTTGAAATCACACAATTTTAAAAAATTTTTTTTTGTTTGTTTCTTTCATATACATTATCAAATAAACACAGTCCCATGTTCTTGAAATGTTTTCCTTAATAGAATTTTAATGATGTATAATATTTCATTTCATGGCTATTGTACATACTTTTCTTTTCCACTTCCTAAATCTTGAATATTTGGATTCTTTTCAGTTTTTCACTATGATAAGTAATATTGAGATAACCGTCTTTGTGCATAAATCTCTATCTTCATTTCAAGATTATTTCCATAGGTTTGATTCCTGAAAGCAAAATTATTGAGTAAAAAATGGAAGGTTTTTTTTTACATCTCTTCTGGAATTATCCTAGACTCTATCTTTTTTCCTCCCTTCTTACGTTTAGCTAATAGCTAAATCCTGTAAAGCTTGTTTCTGTCCTAGGTCTCATATCAGTCCTTACCTATTTATTCCCACTGCTGCTACCCTAGTTGAATCCTGAATTACGTTTGCACTATCCCTGCAGTAATCTCTTTTCTGAACTCCCTAATGTCTCCTCTTCCCAGTCAGATAAGTGCTGTGTACACTCCATTGCCAGATTAACCTTTCTCAAGTTTGTCTCTAATACCACTTTTCTGATCAAAAACCTTCTCAGTGGCTCAGCGCTGACCACTTCAATTAAGTTCAAATGCTGCATCCTGATAATCAAAGCCTAAGTGGTTCCTGGTAGAATTCTCAGCGTTCCCTACTGATTACTATATCCCAGCCCATACACTGAACATAGCCTGTTACATCTTACTTCTGTCAAGAACTGTGAAGAGTCTGAGATTTTCTCCTACTTGCAGTCTATTAAATTAGCCTGCTCCAGTTTCCTGAATGCTAGTATACTACACGAGACTTCTGGGTCAGAAATGAAGGGCAGTTTACTACTCACTGCAAAAAACAATAGCCATATTATTGTCATCTTTTATGCAAGTTCCTGGAGCCCCACTTCGCATAGGTTGACACAAAGAGGGCAGAAAATACCTGTATTCGTAGTGGGTTGTTTTATAGGAGAGGGGCCCTGAGCTTGGGGAACCCAGTCTTTTATAATGGACAGTGAGCATGCCTGTCCTTTGTTCCAGAGGGCAACACTATCTGTATCTTAAAAATACAGTCCAGAAAAGAGGCAATCAGTGCCTTGCCCAAGATATGCAGAAACATGACAGACCCATGGAAATTGTCTCCCAGCAATTTCCAGGTTCTTCCTTTTGCCTATAATGCCCTCTTTCTACACTTTGCTTTATCAATAACTACCCATCTATGAAGGCCATTTAAAACTATTCATCTTGAAACTGTCCTTATTTATGTAGCCAGAAATATATTATTCCTTCTTTGAATGCCAAAAGCACTGCCTTTGTACCTCTTCTATTGTACTTACCTTATTTCATTTTTACTATAGTTGTTTGGAGCCCTGGTGGCACAGTGGTTAACAGCTGGGCTGCTAACCAAAAGGTGGGCAGTTTGAATCCACCATCCACTCCTTAGAAACCCATTGGGGCACTTCTACTCTGTCCTATAGGGTCTCTATGAGTAAGAATTGACTCGATGGAAACTTTTTTTTTGTTTTTTTGGTATAGTCATTTAATCAATTAGATATTTTTAGAATCAATTAGGTTGATAGTTAAAGAACCCTAGTGCCACAATGGTTAAGTGCTCAGCTGCTAACCAGAAGGTCATCGGTTTGAATCCACCAGCTGCTCCACAAAGAAAAGACCCAGTGATCTGCTTCTTTAAAGCTTATAGCCTAGGAAACCCTATAGGTCAGTTCTACTCTGTCACACAGGGTCACTATGAGTCAGAATCAATTCAACAACACAAAACAACAGAATGATAGTTTCTTGTGTTTAGGGATAATCTTAATTAGTATTGTATTTCCAGTAATACCTAGAGTAGATATTCAATAAATAATAAAAAAATGTATAAAATTAAATGATTCCAATAAGAAGACTTTAATGGCGGATGTTCATCACTGAAATTGGTAACTCTACTAGGCAATCTTAGTGTCTGCCATAATCATGGTCTCTTTCTAGGAGAAATGCCATCTGAACATTCTTCTCTTGAGGGGATAGCCTAGATATGTGTTCTGTACCATGTGACCCACCCTCCCTTTGGAGTTAGTTGATTTGTTCAGGGCTTCATCTATAACCCAGTGGTAGCCAATCAATAGACTGGCCTGTAGCCTGTTAAGTGGTTAGCACAACAACTCAGAACAAATAAAGATGAGCTCACCAAATTTCCCACCTTCAATAATTTTGATGTGGAAATATGAGAAGAATCAACTATTTGACAGAAGACTGAAAATGAAAAAGTACACATAGATAGATGCACACATGATGTAGGAAGCGTCTTACAGTTGTTAGTGTTTCAAAATCATGAGTTGGTATAAACTATGACATAAAGAAAAGTCGAAGATTAGAATATGAGGAAGCTAGTTAGTAGAGGGAAAATAAACGTTGTTGTTAGCTGCTGTCAAGTCTACTCCAACTCCTGACAACCCCATGTGTGTCAGAGTAGAACTGTGCTCAGTAGGGTTTTCAGTGGCTGATTTTTCAGAAGTAGGTCACCAATCCTTTCTTCTGAGGTGCCTTTGGTGCACTCGAACTGCAAATCTTTAGATTAGTAGCCAAGCATTTGCACCAGCCAGGGACTCCTATATAGTTGCGTACAGAAGCAGAAATCTAGCTAAGGAATTCTCAGCTAAGATCCTACTACAGAGGAACCTAGAGCTGATTGGATTCTGAATCACTGATCTTTGCATTCTCATTTTAGTGATGCCCTGCTATATTTCGTTCCTGATCTTCCCACTTGACCTTGTTGTTCCACAACCAGACATTGTGCCCTTGTAGCTGAGAGTCATTTTTTCCTTATTCTTCTCATCACCACCAGTATTTCCGCCATTATTTGAGGAACTGAATGAGTCACTTTCTCTTACAACTGAAAGAGCCTAGCATAAACATAAATTGGATATAACCAGTATTATGATGGTAGAGTTTAACAACTGACTCCCCAGGAGGGTTGGCTCTGATTTTTAGCATTTGTCAATTTCGCTTGTGTAAATACTCTCACCTTGGCTGATGTCAAGCTACCGATATAACATTTCAGAGCCATAAAGAAATGAGAAGAAATGTACACAATTGACTCTTATGAGCCAGTATGAACTGGCTCCAGCATACTACTGGATAAAACATTAAACCATAGAATATAGGTAGAGTTTTTGTTTTTTTAATCTTTCATTATAAAATTCAGTCTCCAAGTTATTACTTTAAAAACCTGATACTACTGTCATATGGATATTAACCACCACCAGTCCCCCTTCTCCACCTCTCTCATCATTTTGTGCTGACTGAACAATTTATAAGATAGTTTAACTTCCTTTTGGGAGCCCTGGTGGTGCAGTGGTTAAGAGCTTTGCTGCTAACCAAAAGGTCAGCAGTTCAAATCCATCAGCCGCTCCTTGGAAACCTGTGGGCCACTTCTACTCTGTCCTGTAGGGTCGCTGTGAGTCGTAATTGACTTGACAGCAATGAGGCTTTGTGTGTGTGTGTGTGTGTGTGTGTGTGTATGTATGTTTTGGAGGATACATATTTTATATATTTTTTTCTCTAACTATATACACACTATTTTTTCTGGTTTTGGTTAAATTTGAAATTACTTAATACGTTTTTGAATTGTTACATAATAAAAACTGCTTGACTTACTGTCAAATTGAAAGCCCTCAAATGAAACAGGACAACCTATAAGTACTTCAGTGCCTTAAAACTGCCCTACACTATACGCAGTGATTTGAAATTATTGTGATACTTTCCTTTTTGTTATAAATGGCTCTTTTTATAAGTAGTGGGGACTCTGAACTTACAAAGTAGAAAATAATTTAAAATTATTGAAGTGCTTCTGGTTTTTTAGGAGAGCTTCATTCTTTCAAATTGGAATTCCAGTTTGTAAAGTGCTCCAGTAACTTTAAATTGCTGAATGATGTAGACTCAAGATTCTGATACAGAGTTCCTTACCAGAATACTTATAAAACATTATAAATCCTTCATGTAATTCTCAGAGGACATGGCTAGATTATTGATATCATTTTTTTTTCCTGAATCTACAATTAAGAACTTAAATGATATATTGGAAGACTAAAAGTAGATCCATATTTTAATCTTAAATGTTAATTCGTATCTTTAAATTTTAATTCTTCTAAGATATACAGGTTTATATCAGACTGTCTAAAATACTACAGACTTAAAAAGATACAAATGAAAATAAATTGCATGGATGTGAAAAAAAACCCTCACTTTTATGGAAGAAAAACACCCTAATATTATACCTTGCGCTTTGTGGACACAGACGATATAAATAAAGTGTGTCCTTAATCTTTCTTGTGTTATGGTTTTAACAGTTATGTTACGTAAAATTAATTAACACAGTAGTTTTATTCCAGTTGAAATTAAAAGAAATTTGCAAAAGCCCAAGTATAATTACTTTAGAACTTGTTACGATAAGAAGGCCAAAGAGATAGTAAATCTTCGTAACTCAGAGGACAGTTGAAGCTCGTAGCCATGACATTTTAGTTTGTCCAGTAAAAAAAGTTTTAGGCATCCCCACCTCCGCATATTTTTGGCAAGCCATGATTAAAATCAGTGACTCTTTGTATAGCCACTCATTATAAAGAAGTGATTCTCCTTCCACTGGTTTCTAAAGCCATTTCCATTACTTGGTACACATGTGTCCTTAGTGCCATTAAAAAAGAAAAAAAACCAGACAAATTAGTGTGACAGTTTACCTTTTTGCATATGACTTGGGGAAAAAATGTATTTGTAATTCTCCTTCCCTTTGAAATCCAAAAAAAAAGCAAACAAACCATCGCTACCACTACTATCACCACCACCAACAAAAGGTCTAACAAGTTAAAAAAAATTTTTTTTCAAAATCTAGGCAGAATACATCACTAATTTGTGCATGTACATAGTTGTACATGGAATTTTATGATTCTCTCTCATACCTAAAATTTACAGTCCCAAAACATATATGAAATAAAAAAGCAGCATTTTTTTTTTCAATTATACACTGGTCTGATATTGTTGCCTTAGGGAGAAATTTGCCTTTTTTAAGTTATTTTATTTCATTAGTTTAAAAAAACAAAATTAAAAAAAAAAACGAACAAACATGGATCTGTGGAAAATATAAAAGGTAGTTTCATTTAAATTCCAGAGAAAAACTCCTGATAGAAGGAAAAATAATATAAATGAAAATTCTTTGAAAAATATCCTTGTTATCCTAAATTCACAGTTTTCATGGGGTATATCTTTTGGGGTAGAAAATAATATGCTCTAAAATTTTCGGATTATTTGAGAATATATTTTTTAAATGTCTGATTTTGAAGTTTTGAATTTTTTTGAAATGCAATTGAAGGAAAAGGACATTCTCTGTATGAGTTTTTTTTTTCTTAATTAAGCACAAAAACCCACCCATGTGTTATACACACATAGAGTTAGACTTGTCAAAGAATTCACATCTTTAATTTTTTTTAATGTTTAATTTTACATAAATTCTTTTATGATTTTCTAAACTGGGTTAAGCTTCAAATGCTTCCTTATAGGAAAACTACTTATATATATGGAAGAAGAAGTGCGGTAAGTATACTTTCACTTGTTTGGTCATTTTGGGAGATAGGTTTAATGAAATTTCATAAACATAGTTGTACTATACATATAATGTGCCTCATCTAACACTATAATTGATCAAATGCAGGTGATCTAGCTGGAATAGAGGACAACATAGCATGAAAACTCTTCTTCTGTACTTACAGGCTCTCTTATCCACTGGTACAAGGAGGGCTGGTGGTGCAGTGGTTAAGAGCTATGACTGCAAACCAAAACATCAGCACTTCAAATCCATAAACTGTTCCTTGGAAACCTACGGGGCAGTTCTCCTCTGTGCTGTAAGGTCGCTGTGAGTCACAACAGACTCGATGGCAATGGGTTTGGTTTTTATTCACTGATACAAAGGAGCCCTGGTGGCGCAGTGGTTAGGCACTTGGCTGCTAACCAAAAGGTTTCTCCTTTGAGCCCACCAACCACTCTGTGGGAGAAGATGTAGCAGTCTGCTTCTGTAAAGATTACAGCCTTGAAAACCCTATGGGGAAGTTCTGCTCTGTCCTACAGGGTCACTGTGAGTTGGAATTGACTCCACAGCAGTGGGTTTGGTTTTGGTTATCCACTGATACATTGTTTAAAATGCTTTACGCTACATCCCCTTGGCCATAGGGCTGCTAGAAGAGTGTCAGAGGCCTCCCGTACCTTTCATAAAAGGAGAATTATTACTATATGACTGAACTACTATATGACTGAAGCACCAGATTAGACCAGATACAGGAACATTTTCAGCACAGAACAGAACATGGCATATTGGTACAAGTACCAGGGTACTCTTCCTTAGAATTTCTGCTTTCATTTTATCTACCACTGTTCACACTATATGTACTCTGAATAGTGAAATGCTTTCTGAACTCTTAAAGGACCTCACTCATTCTTATCACTTCTTTTACAAGGCACATACGTTGATCTTATTTCAGGAGGGTCTATTTAGCTCTCAGTTTGTATAACTGAAGGAAATAAAATATGTGTACGTGTCTTATCTTTCAAAGGCAGAACCTACTTATCGCTGACTTTTAAGTTGCAACAATAGCACGATGACTTCTGTATGCTCTGGAAAGCAATTAGCGTATTGTGAATTCCCAAATTTTATATAAAAATCTGGCATCTAATGCATTTTGAATTTGTATTTCCAATAAAATATTTGTGGGCTACAGTCTCTTTAGAATAGGCCAAAAGGACCAAAGTCATCAAACTGAGTAAAAGAAAGAAAATCAGAATTCTAGATTTAAAAATAAATGGCGTCTGTGTGTACATGGGAGTGAAGGACAATTAGCTCTGTTGGAGATGAGTTCTAATGAGGCAAACTGGGCAAAACTTATGTAGAGGGGTAAAAGGAGCTGGGTATCCTTTGCTGGGCATTCAAGTAACTGATCAAATATGCTACCAAATGAAACAGAAAAACAAAAAGCAATTGTCAACTGGCTCACCACCCTTTACCAATCAAAGAGAAGTTTATCTGTTGCTGTCCAGTCAATTTCAACTCATAGCAACCCTATAGGACAGAGTAGGACTGCTCCATAGGGTTTCCAAGGAGCAGCTGCTGGTTTTGAACTGCTGACCTTTGGGTTAGTGGCCAAGCTCCTAACCACTGCGCCACCAGGGCTCCAAAGAGAAATTTATATGTATGTTATCTTTGTGCTTGGCCACAACTAGATAAACAGGCCCCATACTTCTTATTTTAATAGTAATAAGTCTAAACACATTTTATTCATCTTTTGATAGATGCGGCATTAGAAGGCAGCACTGACTTTGTTGCCAGTCAGAAATTTGGAATCTGTTGTGAGGACGAGAGACACAAGCTTAGTTCAGTAGAATTTCCCATTCCCCCATCATCACTAATCCCACTTATTGCCTACCCACTGCAGGACCAGAATACAAATACCACAGAAGCAGCAAATCGATCAGTCTTGTGATCATTATATCCTCAGTACCTAAAACTAATGCCTGGCACATAGTAAAAACTCAGTCACTATTTTTTAATACAGGTTTTAATAAATGAATGATTAAACAGAATAAACCAGAATCTCCAAATGATTGCATTAATCAAGCTTCTTAATGAGAGATGATCTTGAACCGGAATTCTGCTTCCTCATATATTCCCTTCAGGCCTATACCACAAGGAAATAGAATTTCATTCTGTAAAAGTGTGAAAAGCCAGTACTCCATACATGTGGAAGTTTGTGTGTGTGTGTGTGTGTGTGTGTGTGTGTGTGTGCACATACATACTTTTTTTTTTTTTTCCTTAACCAGGTTGTGCTTTTAACAATTTGCTTGGGTCTCTAATCTCATGTATAATCACAGCAAGATTTTTTTAAAGAATCTATGCAGCTTAATTGATTCTCTGTGTCTACATTCAGCTACTAGACAATAAGTTAAGATGGTAAATGTAACACTTGAAATTTGATTTTTTTCTTTCTGATTTTCCCTTGTTTTCTTCTGAAATTGTAAGGACTTGAAAAACAATACTGAATTCTTTACAGTATTTATACTTCTTTGTGTTTCACAAACTGTGTGTGTATATGGGAGAATGGGGTGAGGAGGGAGATTGTGTGTTTGAAAATCATTTTAATTTACCCAACAAATATTTGTTAAGTGCCAAATGAGAGGAAGAAATCATTTTTGCTTTTAAAAATCGACTAAGAAATTAATTTAAGTAACAATTTTTAAATAAAAAATTAAAATATTTACCCATAGTGTTAGATCTGAAGCCTTAAGGACTAGATGTAAAAAAGGTGTGGGGCAGCGTCTGACCTCCTCTGACTTCACAAGGGGAAAGGAGGATCAAGATCAACAGGCCAAGGCTGATTCCTATGAGGTGGAGGTCAGACATGCCTCCTCTCTCCACTGTCTTTACTAATTCTGACAACAACTGTCCCCCACACAGCACTCTCTACTTCTCTACTGGGTTCGATAATTCATTGCAATGGCCACACAGAACTCACAAACCACACTCATGATTATAGGTTTATTGGGGAAGTAACCGGTTACAATTCAGGTTCAGGAACGCTCAGGATACAGTTCTTCCATCAGGACAGCCTCTTTTCAGCTGTGCTCTCAGGCACGCCTTTCCCTGGCCCTCTGCCTCTGCCCAAAGGCACTCAGCTGTTTCACTCCGTGGGCCAGGAAGCACACTCCACCATCTCCTGCAGGTCTCTCCTTGGTGGTGGTGGGTTCTTTTTCCTGCCTCTGGGGTGCCTCATTTCAAGCCCAGCAGGATGGCAAACTGACCAATCCCCTTGGTGGGCCACAATTACCCTATCACACAGTCTCACTCGTTACAAGACCATGGCTAGAAAGGCCACAGACAAAAGTGATCTATCACATTGCACCTGAGAGAAGATTTTTACCAGATATGAGGCATAGGACAGTAACAGCCACCATCATTTGTATGAAGTTGCCTGGTAATCCATAAAATTTACAGAAGAACATCTGTATGATGATGCTATATCACAGACTAATGGACAATAACCTGTATTAAATCAGGTCTTTACTGAATGATGTTTTCATATTTAAAATGAAATTATATGACTCGTGATATTCAAATTCAGGCAGTAATGTGCCATCAAAAGTAATTTCATGTTGCAGTATTCATATTGTAGCTTATCATCCTCTTTGAAGATGTTACCTGATGAGTTTTGTTTCCTGAAGCTTAGCCAATTCAGAAGCAGAATGGAAATCAGTTACTTTAGTTTCAGCATAAATCAAAGAAGGACATTTTCTAAGTAGATGTTCTACATATAGGGACTTTCGAGAGCCACTTTTCTATGAAGCCTCCCCAGCTTTTGACAGAGCTGGTTCTTGAATGGAGATTGGAGGCACAATGCATGTGAAAGGGAAAAAAGCAGCTAGAGATGCTGTGTGAGCCAGGCATTGGCTGATCACCAAGTTCTGCTTGCCCGGAGAGTCCTGAAATCAGCAAATGTGGAGAAGGACCTGGAGGCTATCAAGTTCCTTTAATTTGGGGTCATTCAGAAAATAAATTATTCTGTGGCTTATCCAAGTGATGGCTAAACTGGTGATAAACTAAAGATACTAGTTCTTTGCAGAAATCATGTTTTTTTTGTGTGTGTGTGAAAGGACCCTTTCTTCTCAACTTTCTATAGTCAGATAGCTGTTTTGTGATTAATATTGCCTTGTTCTAGATGTGATTGAAGAATGGAGTGAGGTCCAGATTCAGGGAATTAATCATTCTAATCAAACTAAAAGGTTATAGTCTTGGTTTTTTTTTTTTTT
>NW_004444019.1:7527624-7593662 GCF_000243295.1 Trichechus manatus latirostris
TTTTTCTTTTTACCTTAACCAATAGAGAAGGTAGTGTTCACCAAAAATGCCTTTTGGTCTAAAAATTATTATCCAGGAAATATTTTAAGCCATTTTCACTATGTCTCCCTCCTAGGGTCTCTTTTTACTAGGTTTATGTTCTATAACTTTTCACAACAGATACACTTTTATGAACCATGTGTGTTCAGGCCTAAATATTAAAGACAAACACACAAACTCATTTTAAAATATCTATGTGTTTGGGCTTAATAAAAAATTCTTTGAACCATAGTGGACAAATTTATTTGGAGTGTGAATATCTGGAGAAACCATTTGTCTCTATATATCTTTATTGGGCTGTACATACAACTGTGAAATTTGATTATAAATGTCCCTCCATATGTAGTAAAATTTTAAGTATCCACCGTAAGATAAAATAAAAATAATATTATAAATGATCTCTGGTATTTTACAGTGAAAGGAAAATTTTAAAACTTCAAGTATTTCTGTCTTTTTTCTCTATGTAATCACTCTGAGAAACAGTATTCATTGAATTTAACATCATTTCTTCTAACCTACTACATGTACTTTAGAAGCACTTAGAAATGGAAGCAAAACTACCCTTGTACATTTTGGGAATAACACACAAATGTCAGAAACTTTTTAATTGAATTTATTAATAACAACATCTTCTCTCTAGTGGAATCAGAATAGGGACTTGAGTGGTTCATCAGTATTTGGTGCAATACTTCTGAGTCAATTCTTTTGGGAACCGTTCACCTAAGAATTATCACCACTTGAACTATATTTTGATGTTTGCATTCACAGCAGTGCTTTCCATGCTGGCAGTTCTTACCACTGTCCACACTGGAGCTGTTTCCTATTAAATGTTTTGCATCAGCAATGAAAGATTTTAGGGGTTTCTATTGACTCAGCATGAGAAAAAGAGTAAACTTTTTTCGTTATTGCTTTGTTAGGCATATTACAGAATTATTAATTCCACTATAACCAGAGTCATACACATATTAACATTCACATTCATTTCTGTGGGAAAGAATTCTGTCTGGTAAAAATAATATCTTGTTCAATATCCTTCTCCTTAGGGAATCTCTCAGAATTATAAATAGACACATCTATTATCATTTAGGCCAATTTCTGCTAAATGAGTCAGCAGTTGACCTTAGATTGCTCATCAATAAAATTGTAGTCTCTTTGTTTTGTAAGATACATACAAAATATTGAATTTTATTTACTAGTATCATCTAACCTTATTTTAGGATAGAAAGGTCCTTTGCAGAGTACAGCCATAATAATGTCTTATGTTTGTATGGTGCTATTGATTTTACAAAATGCTTTCGTGTACTTAATCCCATCTGATTCTCTCCACAACTATTAATACCTCTTAAAAGTGAAATGTTATCCTCTGAATATTATTGTTCTTATTTGTGATCACAGTTATTAATGGTGAATCTAGGACTGGAATCCATGGCTTCTCCCTCCTAAGTCAATGTTTTTTCTTCCATTCCACCTTGCTGAGTTTACTTGTAAGTAGTCTCAGCAATGACAAATGTAAATAATTTCAGCTTTTGTAAATATAAAGGGATTTATTTTTAAAGGAATGAGTTGAAAAGTTGTAGGCTTTATCTAAAATCAGGAAAATAATGGAAATGATAAATATATCATATTTTGACAAACACAGCAATACAGTCATTGGTTGTTTCATTGGCTTAAGAAAAAAAATCATTAGATGTTGATGTGGTGAAATCAGGACTCAAATATTTTACTATGATTCATAATACTAATATTTATACCTTATGTTTTCATAGCAAATATGTTTTAACATGTTATCTGAAATAATTTTGTACTTACTTTAACTTGTGATAAAATACGTATTTTATGGGGGAAACTTTGGAGAATCCCAAAGTCCAGCAAGAAAAGTGCATTTGAAATATGTTTTAATTCACCCAACAAATACTTGCTAAGTGCTTAATACGTGCCAGTCAGCTTACTGGAAATAAGCAAGATACAGTCCCAGTTGGCACAAAGAGCTCAGGATTAAGTGGGAAAGACAATTAAACAAGTAAATAAGTAGTTACAGTGCAGGTTGATGAGCATTATGATTAGGAAGTACAAGATGTACAGGCTGCAAAGCAGGCTACATGCACTTCTGGGACAACTGTGAGTGAATGTTTCTTTTAGTTAAGTCTAGAATAGGGAATTAAAGAAAAAAATGAAGTTGAGGGGAATGAGGGAAGAACAGCTTGGCAGGCAATGTCCTGGTAATCTAATAATCCTTATCCTTGTGAATTTTGTCCTATAAATTTTCTTTCATCTACAGTATAAAATGAAAAACAGGTTCTAAAACTTTGAGTCTTTTAATCTTTTTTTTTATGTCAAAGTCGACTAAGTTGGGTTGTCAGTTTCTTTGTGTGTGTACTGCTGATTTCTTTTTACAAAACCTTGCTTATATCTTGAGAATTGTAAAGCATCTTTTTTTTTAACTTTGTAGTCTTTTATTCCAAATTTTTGTGTATCTATTATGCTCTGCACTAATGTAAAGTGGAGGGGATACAACAGTGAACAAGCAAACACATCCCCAGTGCACTTGGAACTTTTATTTACATATATTTACACAGTTTTTCACTGCTGAATGCAATATTTTACTAAGAATTCAGTTAGTTTTGTGCGGAAATGTATACTTGACTAAGTTACTATTTTCCTAGAACTTATATCAGGGAACTGAAGTTAATGAGCATCCTTTTTCTTACTTTCCAATATCTTGAGTCCTGAACCATCAAGGTAAGTTACCTTAAACTAGATTTCATTTTGCTTTTAAATCAAGACCCTGAGATTCTTGTGTGTAGCACTCTCTGCAAGTTTTTCATCAAGGCTGCCTGCCTCTGTCTTCCATGTTCATCCCATTCCATCCCACAGCCAATTTCACCCTCCCAGATCAAGTCATGTCTTCCTCTGACTCAGCATTCCATCTCCTACTGGGCTCCCTTCTTCCTCTCAGAGAGTAGCCAAGAGTGATAAGAGACAAAGTAGTGGGGAGATTGCAGGTACTTGCCTGAGGAAAAAATACCTGAAACAAAAACTATGTTTATACCTTGTTTGCATAGCAAATATGTTTTAACATGTTATTTGAAATAATTTGCAGATTATTCTGAAATAATAATTCTTATGCCAATCTCATATAAAATCAGGAGAATTTTGAGAGAGACAGAGAAAAAGAGTTAGAGACATCAAGATGCTAAGGATTTAGAGAAGTAGGCTTACTTCCCCTTTCCTAACACTCTGACCCCACATTTTATAAGAGCACACTGCAGAGGTAACATTATGTGGGAGAAAGAACATTAAATTTTTAGCTAGAACACCTGGACTGTGCCACTAACTAGCTGTGTGACCTTTGGAAAATCACTTAACCTTCTGAATCTCAATTTTCTCACCTAAAAATTAAAATAATAACTTGCTTTGGGCATGTCATAGTATTGTTTGGTGAATTAAGGGATAAGAAGGGCTATATGAATTATGAAGCATAATACATATTAAGACGACATTATTACAGTACTTGAACTATAAGAAACCCCGGTCAAGTCTAGAAGGAAAAAATAAGAGCCAGGGCAAAGAATTGAAGCTCTAGTTTGTTCTGTTCCTTGGCATACAATAATCATTCCCTTTCTCCAGCTACTATTTTGTTCCTTATCTGTCTTCTCTGTCCACTGTATTTTTTTTTAAATTTGGCAAATGGACTTTATTTTTAGTTTAGTAACAAAGAAATTAGAAGTGGTTCCTTTGAGTATGCATTGAATTTGCTATGGAAATGACAACACTTACATTTCAATCTAGCCATCAAATCCATTTTTAAAGCTCTGGGTGGGTTTTGTGCTTGTTACTTCAGAAAATATCATTAGTTTCTCAGGGAAGATTAGGATTTCAGTGGACTTATAGGGCAAAAATTCTTTGGCACTATTACCAAATTTAATCACAAAGAAACAGGCTAGAAACTAAAAGGTGTAGCAATCTTCTCATTTCAAAAAGAAGCCCCACTGAAGAGGGAGTTTTAATTATTAACTTACTTGTTTATTTTAGATGTACTGATTTTCTAAAGGTTTCGATATATTAAAAGAGCATGTATGTAAGAGGAAATACAGTGGCTTCAGAGGCATGAGAAATCCACTGTATTCATTTTCCTTTTCGCAGTTGTTTCTTCCCTGCCTTTCTCATTCTTCTCACTTCTCTCTGTAAATGTTCAAACCAGTGAGCTCCATCTTAGAGTATCTTTCTCTCTTATTTCTCCATTTACCTCAGGGGTGACTATGACCAGAAAACCCACTGCCATCGAGTTGATTCCAACTCATAGCGAAGCTGTAGGACCGAGTAGAACTGCCCATGGGGCTTCCAAGGCTGTAAATCTTTTACGGAAGCAGACTGCTCCATCTTTCTCTTGTGGAGCAACCAGTGGCTTCGAACTACCAAACTTTCGGTTAGCAGCCAAGCACTTAACCAGTGCACTACCAGGGCTCCATGGGGGTGACTATAAACACCTAAAACAAAATAAATGTGGATTCATTTTAATTTATTTTTTAAATGTAAGTCATGTGACAGATGGGGGAGGAAATGGGAAGGCCTATTTACTCAAAATCAAATAACAGTAGGATATAGCACCTTCAAAATGACAGGAACTGAGAGTGCATGGGGTTTTATTTAACTGTGCCTTGTAAGTATTGTACAGTGTTCTGCCTGCCCACAAGAGAATCACACATATTGGGTAATGGTGATGCTAGCCAGGCTATATCATTGTTTAGGAGGCCTTTATCTTTGGGGCTGGATGCTGTAACTAGATCCTCTGCAGGTTTGCCAGAAGATCTTCAGAATTTCTTAATAGCTGTTTTGATTGTTCTTGATAAGGGCATAGTTTGGCAGCTAAAAGCAAAGAGGTGAATTAGTACTGAGTTCCATTCTCTGTTGCCAAAAACTGTTTTTGATTGTGTGAGAACTGTCATGGGGAATAAGATGTATTGGCTTCTAGTCCTGGTTCCACCATTTATATTAAGAGTCATGCAATGGTAAGGTTACCTAGAGGGACTTTTGGTGTTCTAAAAAAGAGCTTTATTTTATTACAGTCCAAAGCACTTAATGTTTAAGGGTGAGACCTCTGGGTCTACATTGCCTGGGTTTGGGACCAACTCTATACTTATTGACTGTGTGACTTGGGCACTCAATACCTCTCACCTCAGTATATCAAAGTATACTAACAATAATAGTAATGTATTCTCAAGATTATGAGACTTTAATGTGCTGTTACATGTAAAGGGCTAAGAACAGTGCCTTGCACATAGTGTCATAGTGTGTACTCGGTAAATGTTAGCTGCTAATGTTTTTCATTGGCTATGTGGCCAAATTGCTGAATTTCATTGCTGGAGGAGAGTGTGTGTTTGTAGAGAAGAAATTTGAATCAGTAGACACATTGGTCCCACTATGTTTGAGCAGAAGTGGGTTAGGAGAAAGATACCCCAAATGTCGTAGGGATAGCCATTTATTGGAAGTCCTCCCCCATTGCGCTCACTTCTCTTTGGACGCTTGTGGGAAACAACAGACTTGAATCCTTTCCAGTAATGTAGGGTTTTATTAATGGAACTATTCCAAAGCTATAAAAATTGTAGATTCTACTCTCCAAAGTTGAAGAGACTGGCTAGATCTTTAAAGAGTATGAAGCCCCAATTTCATCTATTATTCTCTCAATTTTTTTCCACACCTCATTTTTCTTCTCACTTCTGTGAAGGAAGTCAGGTTTTCATTTATTGGTTTTATTTGGAGAAACCAATACATAAAGAGGTTTTATATACACAAAGCCAGACAAGGCCAAACTGAGCAGAATCCTAGAGGTACTCACAATCCTTGCCTCTCTCCCTTGTCTGTACCAACTTTCTAACCATCAACTTTTTTTTTTTTTAATGCTTCACCAAGGCATAAAAATGTGATAACAAGACCTATTTATCTTTTAGAGTTTGGAGTTTGGGAAACAACTATTGATTTCAAAGGAAAAAGTGAATATTCTACTGATAAAAGTTGTATGCTACCCAGACAATCTCAAATTACTTCTAAACAGAAGTTTCCATTCATCTTATGATGCTTATAATGTAATACACAGATGCATAAACTCATAAAAATTTTGCATTACAAAAATTTTCTCCCTTCCCAATTCCACGTAAATTAGAATCCTAGCTAGAGTTCCCTGTAATAAGTGATCTATTATGTCATTCTTCATAAAATGTCAAGCAGGACAGCCTTACATGAGAAGACAACAGAGCAAATAACCCATTGCCATCAAGTCGATTCTGACTCATAGTGACCCTATAGGACAGAGTAGAACTGCCCCGTAGGGTTTCCAAGGCTGTAATCTTTATGGAAGCAGACTGCCACATTGTTTCCCAGCAGAGCAAGTAAGGTCTCTTTTTTTATTTAAAGAGATAATTCCTTGGTTTATTATAAAGGGTGGTTTGTTATTTACTGAAAGGCAGTATTACATAGTGGAAGATGCATAGGCTTTAGAGTCAGATAGATCTGAGTTTGAATGTGTTATTATAGGCAAGTTATTTTTACCCCTCAGAACCCCAGTTTTTCATCTGCAACATATACTGTGTTGTTGTGAGAATTAGAAATAATTGTACTTAGCACTCTGCCAACATGTACATTTGTGTGTGTTTGTGTGTGTAGGAATGTGTGTGTAATAGTTCTTATTATTACATTGATAATATTTATATACACTCTTGGTGTCCCTTGAGTATAAGACAGAAGATAAAAGATAGAAATTCTACTAGTAGATTTTAGTCTAAATTGAATTTTTTACTGGCCAACAATATTCTCTGTTTTCTTATTTAGTAGTGTTAATATTCAGATAGTTTATTCACTATTTCCTCAAAAACAAAATTTTCTTTAAAATTTTTATAATCTTATGTATCTTACATATGGTGATTGCTTAGAATGTTGCATATAAATTTCTATAATACTGAGCAACTGGATTTATGTTTTGGCTTAAATTTTGAAAGCAAAATGTTTTATGATCATTATTCTAAAGACTGTTTTTTTAACTGCTGGATTTTTCAGTGACTCCCTACACACTTAGGTGAAAAACTCTGATGAAACAACAACTCATTTCAGGACTTCAGAATAAGAAAATGTACACAGTACATATATTCTTGGGCATGCTAATTCGTGGAAACAGCGTAAATGTGCCACATCAGAGTTCAGTTTAAACCTCTACTAATTTTTACAACTTTACATTTCCACTGACCTCTTCTAAATGTTGCATTCCTGGATCCCTTCTGCTTTCTAGTTTATGTTCCCCAGCTGAGTCTCAGAAAAAGTGTAGAGTCAAGTGTAAATTAAACCTTCATATTACAAATAGTATCATCTATAGGCGTTTTATTGGTATGGGTATAATGTTAACCAAAGGTAGGAGGCTAAGCAATATAAAGACTAGGAGGATATGAGGCAATCTGAAACAGTTAAAGAAGGTCTAATAAGGTACTTTGAAGAAAAGATTTAATCTGCTATACATGGAGCTTTTCCTCCCTCTGTATCCATCCACCCGACCCATCTTCCTTTACTTAATTCAAAATTTACCTCCTTCGATTTCCTAATACTCTTAATCCCTCTGGTTATTCCTGGGTCTTACTTTTCTTACCTTTGTATTTTATTCCTTTGTATTTATAAGAATAATTGTCAATTCCTCAGGATAGGAATATTTTCTACATCTTTGTTTTTGAACCTCTTTACAGTGGTATGTACTATAGGTACTCAGACAATTAATTTATTACCATCTGACATAATGAATACTTACTTATTTGTTTATTATCCATCTCCCCCATTAGAATATAAGCTCCATGAAAACAAGACTTTGTCAGTCTTGTTCATAATTATATCACAGAATCTAGAATAGTGCCTGGAATAAAGTAGACACTCAAGATGAGCACCTACAATAAGCTAAGTACTGTTGGAGGTGCTGGTGATAAGAGGTGTGAACAAGATTGAAAAAGCCCCTACTCTCATAAATTTATATTCTAGTGTATACAATGGGAATAAACAAATATATATTCTATGCTGTCAGTTAGGAAAAGTGATATGAACAAAAAAGCAGGGTGCAGGAGTAGGGAGTGGGATGGTGGGATGGTGGGATGGTGGGATGGTGTTTTAGATACAGTGTTAGAGAAAGCTGCTGGGAAGAAGTGACGTTTGAGCAGATACCTGAATGAAGTGAGCAAGCAGCCATCTGAGAATTTGGGAGGTCAAGTCGTTCTGGCAAATGTATCAGCAACTGCAAAGGCTCTAAGGCAGGAACACCCTTGTCAAAGTCCCTGGATATTGCCAACAATTAATGCACTCGGCTGCTAACTGTAAGGTTGGCTCTTCGAGTCTACCCAGAAGCACCTTGGAAGAAAGGCTTGGCAATCTACTTCCAAAATATCAGACATTGAAAACGTTATGGACCACATTTCTACTCAGACACATGGGGTTACCATGAGTCTGAGTCAACTGAAGGACAACTAGTTTTCTAACAGAAAGAAAGTAAATAAGGGAGTGCTGGGGAAAGTTGTTAGAGACAATTCTGAAATAATTAAAAAGGGACCAGAATAGGTAGGGCATTGTTGTCATCTGAAAAGGGGTCTGAATTTTATTTTGAGGGTGCTGGGAATCCACTGAATGAATGAACAAGAGAATAAGTGAGTCAATGAAGCCCAAATATGGTGTGATACAAGTACATTTACTTAGGAGCAATTAACTGATGAATTGCTATAATAGCATTTTCTACACCCTAATCACACCATCTATCAAAATCCAAAAGAAGTCTGATCATTTAATATGAATTGAGCTCAAGTGCTGGGCTCATTGGAGCAAACGATGAGGACAATGGAGCAAATGAATGTGCAACTAAATGCAGGCTCATTACCTAGTCCCACCAAAGCAGGCAAGAGGGCGCTAGAGGAGGTAGAGCAGAGATGTGCCCACAGCTGATATAATTCAAAGCAGCTATGGACGTGATGGTGGAGCCCTGGTGGTATAGTGGTTAAGTGCTTGGCTGTTAACCAAAAGGTCAGCAGTTCAAATCCACCAACCACTCCTTGGAAACCCTATGGGGTAGTTCTACCCTATCCTATAGGGTCACTATGAGTTGGAGTCAACTCAAAGGCTACATGTTTGGTTTGATTTTCAGATGGAGGTGACAGTAAATATCTCTAAACTGGATAGACTTACTCTGAAAACTTTATCTCCTTCACTTTTCCTTTTCATTGTTCAGCCCATCTCTGCTGACACTCTTTAGGGCACTACGGTAAGACTCTGGAAGGAAAGCTTTCTCAATAGACCAATTGCATTCCAAGTATTTTAGCTGAGAGGAAGTATGTACAGAGGTTAACCACAAAGGCTGTGGGGTCAGACTGTTTTTGAAGCCAACAGGGTGACCTTGGGAAGGTTAAATTGTCATTGCCACAGATTCTACATTGGTAAAATGGAGATAATAATCCTCATAATACAATTATGAGGATTAAATGAGATAGTTCATTTAAAGCACTTAATAGAGCTCCTGGTACTTGATAATTGTTTACAAAACATTAACTTTTTTTTTTTAATGACCAAGAGAAGATAGAATTTTTCCTGGCATTCAGCCTTACCTAGATTAATAGTACAGGTTTCTAAAACCTAAGCTGGGAATTAACCTTTTTCTAAGAGAGGAAAGACATATCCTATTCTCACTTTTAGTGGTTCAGGACAAATCATTACAGGGACAGAAGTCATGAACATTCTCAGAAACAGTTATATATAGATTGGAGGTGATGTGGAATTGTGGAAAGCTCTTGCGGTCTGAATCCAGAAGACTTGAACTTGAGTCTTAGCTCAGCCACCTGCTTTATAGATGATTTTATGGAGATTATTTAAACTCTCTGTTCCTGATGGCTTTGGCTGTAAAATGAGGGTAATCATAATAATATCTCTCTTGTAAGGTTTTTACATGAATTAAAAGTGATCATGTAAATAAAAGTTCTTTGAAACTCATATAGTCCTATTCAGATGTTATTTGTTATTAAAGTTTTTGATCCCTTCAATGGTAATCAGAAGGGTGTTTCTTAAAATGAAAAGGTACTTAGTTCTGGCATTTGCTTTCTGAAGTAGAAGTAAACTGTTGTTTCTCTATTTAGATGGCTAGCACTTGATGTCATTGTCTTCATTTTACACATTTCTTTCTCTCTCTCTCTCTCTGTGTGTGTGTGTGTGTGTGTGTGTGTAGGTATGTAATTTTTTTTTAATTAGAAAAATAGAGAACACTCTATTGGGTCTGGTATTCTCATGTTCAAGGTGTTGGTTTACAATATGATGAAATTTAAAGAAATTGAGGGGAAGAAAGTGAAGGGTTACAGTGGTGCCTGCATTTCATAAATTCAACACTTTTGGTAGTGGTAGCTTGAAGAAAATCTCTAGACACCCTATCCTCGACATTAGTTTGGCAAGCATATAGCACAGATTTGGCAGAGAGAACATTAAGGCTAATTTTATAACATCAGTCTGTTGTCATCAGTATACAAATAAAATTAAACCCACATTGACAGATCAGATTACTAAAGGGAGACATGTGTGCCTTAGCAAGGAGCAGAGGCTAGAGAACATAAACCCTGAAGACACCTGAGACAAAATATTGAGTATCAGTGTCTGAGCCCCCAACAGGATGTTGTGTACCTGTAAGTTTTATTCAGCTGGAGGTTCTGACCAAACATATAATGTTTCTGTTCGAAATGGAAATCTAAGCATCTGTAGAAAAGCAAGTGCCATTATGACCTGATGGAAGCAGCTGTGAGGTCTATGGCATGGCCGTCCCCGCAAGGCTCCTAGCCACATTTCCTTTGGGTCACACATGTCTTAAACAAGTGATATTCCACGACTATGCTGTAGGCAAAAACAGACCCAAAATGTGCAAGCAGGTGGCTTTTGGAAAACTAGAAGCCAACTCCTCAATCCCTAAGGTAGATTTTTAAAAGCAGTCAGAAATAAAAGAAGAAATGGCAAAGAAATTTCTCTAAGCCAAAGCCAGTACCCATCACCTATGCAGTTTCAGAAGGGCTTAGGGCATTTTTTCCTATTGTTATTGATTTAAAAAAAAAATGCAAACAAATAAATTTATTTCATAAGTAACATAAGATGACAAAATGCTTCACAGAGCACATGACTTTGTATCTTTAACATGGAAATTTCTATTCTTATTCCACTCTGTCTCTTCATGGGACCTTGCCCCATAAATCACCCTTTATTTTCTCTGCTTTTTCAGTTACGCCCATCAAGTCTCTTCCCCTCTGGAGAAGCAAAAATAAAAACAAAAAAAACCCTGATTATTTCTCCCTTATCTTAAAATATTTCCCTTGTTCCTTTTGAACTATCATGCTATTTCTTAAATTGTTTTACTGAAAAAACTTCATAAAATGTACTGGATTTGCTATTTCCTCACCTTCCTCACTTTCCTCACCTAGCCTGGATCTGACTTTCTCCTCTAACTTCCTTAGAGTTTCTGGTTCCGAGGACTTTGTCTCAGCTGTTTCTTCTGGACCTCTCTCTCTCTGACATTCGGCAATATTGACTACCCACTCTATCTTGAAGTTCTTTACTTTTTTTTTTCTTATTTTATCCCAACCTCCTTTCATTTCCTTTTTTATTGTTTTCCCAGTTTGCCTCATACTTATTTTTTCTCTGGCCTCTCCATCCTTTTCATTTTTCTCTGGTTCCTCCAATTTTGTTCCTTAACTTAAAGCAGTCATTTCCTATAGTTCTGTTTTTTACCCCACATTTTCTTCTTATTTCTGTAAATATCAGAAGTCAACACTAGTATCTTCCTTATATGTCTATGTTCCTAACTTCATCATTGTCAGCATCACCACTCTCTAGTCCATTACAGAATTGTAACCAAGAGATATCACTGACATTAAGTTTATCCTAAATAGGGTACTTTCTTCCATAAAATTTCCCTTATACTAGAGTTTCCATTTGGATCCTAGTCTTAAAATACTTCAGCCACCTTCAGGATATTCCCACCACTCTCCAACCCAGCCTGTCATTTCTTCAAATACCATATATCTTCTATTGTCTACCCTTTTGATTTAAAATTGCACAAATAAGGTATCCAGAAATATCTTATCATCACTACTGAAAAATCTTATCCAGGCCTGATCATCACTACTCAGAAATCTTATCCAGATAAAAACTGACCTCTGCTTTGCAGCTTTTTGTATTTTGAACCCTATTCCAAGTATGCCAGTAGGAGCAATTTCTGCATGCCAAATTGGTTATCCATGTGATTTCCACTAGTTTATGAGTCTTCTACGGTAGCAGAAGTTGAACTTCAGTTTACCTCAAGAATAGATTTTATTCCATTAATTCACAAATGTGTAATTTCGTGAAGCTGTGTTTTAGTTATAAACATTCTAATGTTGATAGAAAGTTAGTTCATGAAATTGGTATTTTAACGTTTCAATTTAGCCATTGAATATTAGGAATAATTCTGAGATGGAATTGTCTGATTGAGAAGCTATCTATGGTTTTATCTTAGTTATCTAGTGCTGCTATAACAGAAATACCACAAGTGGATAGCTTTAACAAACAGAAGTTTTATTCTCTCACGGTTTAGGAGGCTAGAAGTCTGAATTCAGGGCACCAGCTCTAGGGGAAGGCTTTCATTATCTGTCGGCTGGGGGAAGGTCCTTGTCATCAATGTTCCTCTGGTCTAGGAGCTTCTAAGTGCAGATATCCTGGGTCCAGTGGATGTGCTCCGTTCCTGGCGCTTCTTTCTTGGTGGCATGAGGTCCCTCTACTCTCTGTTCGATTCTCTCTTTATGTCTCAAAAGGGATTGCCTCAAGATACAACCTAATCCTGCAGATTGAGTCCTGCCTCAATAACAAAACTACCTCTAATCCTGCCACATTAACATCGTAACCCATTGCCATCCAGTCGATTCCAGCTCAGTGATTCTATAGGACAGAGTAGAATTGCTCCATAGGGTTTACAAGGATCAGCTGGTGGATTTGAACTGCGGACCTTTTGGTTAGCAGCCGTACTACACTGTAGCTCTTAACCACTGTGCCACCAGGGTCCCATTAACATCACAGGGGTTAGGATTTACAACACATAAGATAATCAGATCATAAAATGGTGGACAACTACACAATAGTAGGAATCATGACCTAGCCAAGTTGACACACATTTTTGGGGGACACAATTCATAACAGATTTCTGTGACAGATTACAAGAACCTCTGTACTTTCCTGTGTACTAAAGTAGATTCTGACTCTCTTTTTTTCCTCAGATTTACGGTTTGGATACTTAACCAGTTGCATTATTCTATTTATCATAAATCCTATAATACCCCAATCCATACTTTCTACTCCATTTATTTATTTGTTTATTTATTTAGATAGAGACAGTCTCCTTCTCCTGCTTGTCTCAAAATCATCCTATAAGTCACAGTTTACACCTGCAATATTAATAGATCTTTTCATAGATAGAAATGAAAATATTCTTCTATGTACCGAAAATAACACAATGAAGTGTCCTAGCTGAGATTTAAAAGTAATAATTAGAACTAAGTTATTCTCCTAGCAATATTTGAAGGTTGAGTGTGTAGGAAGCTAAATTTTTATGGACACCATTTCTTACAACTACTGAGTTAAGAAAAGCTGGGTATGAGAACACAGAGCATTTTAGAAATCAGATACTGTATTGGCAGCCACCAGAAATAAGTACTTACTGCTTCGACTCTGCGGGTTAAAAAAAAATGATAAATTCCTCAGAAGACTGAGGAGTTGCCAGAAAAGTCTTCCCTGGCATGGTGTGCAGGATGTGATCAAATGCTTTAACAGGATGTTAGAGTTACATGATCTTCAACAATAATAACCAAGTAATAAATTAGCCTTCACAGCTGCTAGTGCATAATCATAACAGCAAATGTTACTTGAAAATTAACTCCATGACAGATAGTAATCATGGTAACTTAACATATTGATCACAACTACTAAAGGATAGAGTACCGAGGCCTGAAAGAAGCTCGGTTAAGACTACAGACATTTGAGAAAAAGCTACTTGTGAAATTAGCACAGCAATATGGAAAAGAGTTGTGAAAACAATTTTAAATCATGTCTTAATCCTGGAACATACAAGGGCATTGTCTGGTACATCTGATAGTCATTGCAATAGTTTTTATTATCATTATAATTGAATAGATACTGAGCCACTACACCTTGTTATAAACCATTCATCAGCAAAAGAAGCATTCTCAAAACTGAATGCCTTGATTTTAGGGACATAATGGCAGAACACTTTCTCTTACCCTTTCTTCTGTATTCCTTTCTTCTAATTTTCTGTCCGTTTTTCCCTTTCTTTTTCCCATAGTTAACTGCAGGCACATTAGGTATTACTAATGTTGGTAGAAGCCATGTCATTGGCCCTTAAAATCTCTCAAAGTTGCCCCATCACCTACAAGATAAAGGCCAGTCTTGAATATGTGCCCCTTAAGTTCCTTAAGTAATTGATAGGAGTCCCCTCCTGCAGCCGCAATGCTTTCTACTTCCTGCCTCACATATTATTCTCTGCAGCTCCTAAATTCCCTCACCTCACATTGCATTTCCTTCTAAGCTAACACCATGTTGGTATTGCCAGACTTAACCCACTCAAACTGAGCATTATCATATGCCAGTCTGAAGACCTGAAAATCCTGTCTAATAAAATGCATCATTTGCAATCTCATGGTTTAATTTCCTTCACCTCTCCACCAAAGTGATGTCTATCAGTAACTCCAATGATCAAGGTTCAGAGGCTGAGAGCTGCCACCAGTTTTGTATATATTTGTGTTTTATTTGATCTCAAATTTTTCATGTGAGAATTTTTCTCAGTTGTCATTAAGATAATTAACAGTTCTGATAAAAGAAACAGAGCTACCATTTATTTTTTTAAAGTTCCCAAAGCTATGCCTTGAACGCATTCAGTTTTCAATAAGTGGTATTGACCTACTGACTGGCTGACCAGTGGTACACTAAGAATAAGCACTAATCATTATTCTGGACACATAAACTTTGAAAGCCTCTCTGAGACTTGACATGCCTTTCAAGCCTTAAATGTTCTATGTGAAATATAAAAGCCCAGAGCCCTCAAAATAATTTTCCCTTTTCCTTGAGACAAAGTATTTTTATTGGACTATGTTTTCAGTTGACACAATTCTTCTTCTTTTTCCGTAACAATAATGAAAATTATTAAATTATTAATTACAAAAACGTCTAAAGTATCGAAAGATCTGAACGAATGATTGGTACAAAATTGAGGCATGTGTGTACCAATATGGTAACTGGATGTCTTACATGTTCTTCTTGAATTTCAATTTTCCAAGGATGGTGATAAGAAGAGTTGGATTTCTAAAATTCATTTACTTGGTTTCTTGTATTTATTTGGGGGCTGTGTGTGTGTATGTATATATATATGTATATATATATTTTTTACACAGCGGCTTACTAGAAATCAGAAGATTAGTTGTTTTTCCAGTTGTTTCAGGTGCACTGGCTGGGAATTGAACCTGAATCCTTTGCATGGAAGGAGAGAGTTCGCCACTGAACTAGCACTGTCCCCAAAAGTTGCATAGAACACTTCTTATATCTCATTGACTAGAACCCAGCAGTGTAGTCAGATTTAGTGAAAGAGCATCTGAAATGCCACCATTAGTTGTTTTTCCTTGAGCAAGTCTTCCAACCTCTCTGACACCTAGTTTCCAAAACTATAAAATTAGGGAACTATTGTACATTGGAAACACTTGTAGTGTAGTGGTTTAGAACTACAGCTGCTAACCAAAAGGTTGGCAATTTGAATCCACTAGGCACTCCTTGGAAACCCTATGGGGCAGTTCTACTCTGTCCTATAGGGTCGCTTTGAGTCCTTTTGGTTTTATTGTACATTATTTTCAATATCCCTTCTAGCTCCTATACTAACGGGCAAAGTTAAGTGACATCTAAAAGTAGATAGTAGGTTATATGTACTTTACAGAATTTTCAATTTCTAAAAATCATGGTGTGCTTGTTAACACATGTGTAATATTCAGCAAAACCTAGTACGATAAAGCTGGATTCATTTTGCATTAAGTTAAAAAAAATCTTTTCCTGTAATGTGCTCATAAATTATCTTCATTTGAAACATCACCCAAGTAAATGCTAAATAATTTGTTTAAAAATATTACCATATAACAAACCCAGCCAGACAAAATTGTGTAGGTGGAACAGGATATTGCTTAACACTATTACCAGCAAAACATTGACTCAAGTGGTCAGCTAATGTCCACTCAATACATTTAAGTTTTATTTAGCCCAGGTCATCTGGAGCCTACCAGGCTGCTGCATTTCTCCCACCTTCTGAGAAGATATTAGGAGTTTCACAGCTACTCTAGAGGAAGAAACTCTTCCTAATTGGAGTTCTTACTTAAAGTAAACCTCCTTGTTTATGCTGGCCCCATCTATCTGAGGCCAAGACTACTAAGTACCCACCAATGTTTTCCCCTTTTTCTATAATAATGGATCTCCTTCCATTTTTAGCTGGGCACATAGCCCTCCAACCCCCTAAACAAAATAAAAACAAAAACAAATAAACAAAAACCCTACATTTCAGATGCTCTTTCACTAAATCTGACTACACTGCTGGGTTCTAGTCAATGAGATATAAGAAGTGTTCTATGCAACTTTTGGGGACAGTGCTAGTTCAGTGGCGAACTCTCTCCTTCCATGCAAAGGATTCAGGTTCAATTCCCAGCCAGTGCACCTGAAACATAGCCACCACTTGTCTTTCGGTGGAAGCTTGCCTGTTGCTATGATGCTGAACAGGCTTCAGCAGAACTTCCATACTAAGATAGACCAGGAAGAAAGGCTTATTGATCTACTTTTGAAAAATTGGCCAGTGAAAGCCTTATGGATCACAGTGGTCTGGTCTTATTTTACATGGGAATTCCATAAGACAGGTCAACTCAACAGCAGCTAACAACAATATGGGACTTTGAGGAAGTGTTCTTAAGGGAAGAGGGAAAATTTTCCTTACATTTATTTTTTTCATGCTGACTGGAATGAAGATGTGATATATCAGCCATCTTGGGGCATAAGGTTGAGGTGTCCTTTGAACTGGTGGCCGACCAGGATGGAGCAATAACGAAGAAGAAACCTGGGTCCCTGACACAAGGCAGTATCGGTCACCTTCAGATTTTGTGTATGAGACATGAGTATTATTTGTAGTTTTCTGCTAAATCTAATTCTGTAAATCTTTAACATTTGTTGAGTGCATCTAAGTGCCAGGCACTGGCTAAGCATTTATGAGAATCGACTCGACGGCAGCGGTGTATCATTTAATCCATTACAAGAATTCTATGAGATAGACAATATCATAAAAGATAGAAAAATTGAGCTTAATGATGTCTGTTTTCCCAAGTAGAAGCCTTGGACCCTGTCAGTCACTGACTAGTCCCTTACCTGCTCTAGTTTATGTTTTATTATGTATTTATTGGTTTATATTATTATCTACACCCTGCTCAAATAAATGGACAGGGACTTGGCTTTGTTCACTGCCATATCCCCAGAACCTTGAACTAAGCCTGGAACAGTATCTGTTGAATACATGAGTGTATGACTCCAAAACCCATACTCTTTAACTATCCAGTTATACTGATACCCAAAGTTTAATCTTTTATGACCAATTCTATATGGATTACAACTAGCTGCATGTATTTTACATATTCTAACCTTTTTTTGATTATAGAATATTTAGAAATTATATAATCCAAAGAAATCTATTCAAAGAAGGAGAGATAAACTCAAGAATGTACTTTATTAGTGTATTTAGTAGACTTGATTTTACTTGTAGATGTAAAAGAAGTTTAATACGATTTGGCCTCTATAGTCTAATACAGGAGTACCGTTAATTTCCAATACTAACATAGTGACCAGTAATATTTGCAGAAAATCAAATGAAGTTGCTGTACCTCACTTAGAACAATAAAACATTTGAAAATACATCAAAACTCATTCACCTTATTGCTTATTTGCTGTGAAATGTGCTTTATCATGGCCTTTTCCAATATTGCCTTCTAATTAGCTTTGCTGAGTTGGGGAAAATATAAATTGCATGCAGATACATTTAAAAAATTAAAGTGGACACACAAGTCCATTCAGCCTAAAATGAGAGAAGTTTGAGATTTTTTTATTTAAGAGTAATTCAGACTGCACTATTTTGAGTTCCCTTTTTATGTGGAAGCACTGAATTTTGCAAAAGATGACCTAACAAAAGAGCTAATTTACAACATTTTCAAAATGAATTTAAGGTTAAAGGTGATTATCTGTTGTATTTTTTCCATAAATTTTTTATTTAAAAAAGGAAAAAGACGACTCCACACTACAAACTGAAATATGCCCTTTTCTTTTATTCCTCCAGACTAATGACTATTCATAAAATTGCTCCCCTTGATTGTCCTGCTCCTCCCTTGATTTGGTAGGCAGAATATTTGAAATATTTAATCGGCCAGTTATTCCTCTTCCAAATCTCACTGCAGACAGTGAAACTACTTGTTTGGTAAGTAAATTTAATGTGTTAGGAAAGAAGAATGGCAAGTATTTGATTAAGGGTCTTTGCGTGTAACCTTTATCAGCAAGTCAAAGCCAGCTTTTCATCTTTCTTATTTTAGAAATTTCTCCGTGATCCATGGGCCTGAGATGCCTCTCTTTGCAGCAGTAGAAGGTGGTGGGAGGTAGCCGACCTTATTTTAGTCTTAAATTTATGAAGGAGTGAGAGAAAAAAAGAAAATGACATCAACTTGTATAACAAAGCGATGCATAGCTTGACAAAAGTGTCCCTTCAATATGATCAGACAATGTTTCAGTGTAACCCACTAATCTAATGAGATACATGAATAGGTGTGAGCTGTAGATAAGGCATTTGTTCCTCCAAGAAGTTACTTTATTTTGCAATGAATGTGAATACTTGGTACAAAATTAAACTGCAAGCACATGAAAAATATCAGCTATTAGTTCATATTTCATTTCCCTCACCTCCTCCTCTTTGAAAAACTTTCAAATGGGCATAATTTTCTTCTCTATATATTAATTCCAGGAATGAGAAAAATTGCAACAAACAGGAGAATTAATTTGTACTTAACTTGCATGACATTTACCTTATGGGCAGCATACCTATTATCCCTGGCTCCCAGTGAACTTTATTCCACAATCACAAGTGCTGTTGTGAAGAGGAAACAGGTGTGTGTCTTGCTTCAGCAAACCTTGAGGGACAACTTTGCATGATTCAGGGTTATTGCTGTATTTTGTCTTTCGACCTTAATATTTACCATCTATTGGCTTTTATGTAAAGAAGTAATCACACGGAACATTCTGTGGCTACACAGCATTGCCACATGGGTTTTGTGGCATTTTGGAAATTTTTTTTTATATTTATCATAAAGCTTAATTCCGACTTTATCTCTAGAAAAACTTTAGGACATTATAACATGTATTTTGCTTGATACGCTCCTGGTTCTTTCCTCCCACCCCTACTTTTTCATATCTATTTTTTCTTTAATATTATTTTTATCTTTCATTGTATATTTAAATGTCACTTAATATCTGTAACAAGGAGGGTATATTTCATTTATTGAATCCTTCTACCTGTGGAATGCCCATTGTTTTCCAAAGTTACAACATATTTTCTTTTCAGGAAAATGTTAACGAAACCCAAGCCTTTTTACTTGAATAAAGGGTTATATGACCTACCAGAGACTTAATTTAGCCTATCCCTACATTTCTCATTGGGAAACCCTGGTGGCATAGTGGATAGGGGCTATTGCTGCTAATCAAAGGTCAGCAGTTCGAATCTACCAGGCACTCCTTGGAAACCCTATGGGGCAATGCTACTCTGTCATTCAGGGTCACTATGAGTTGGAGGATGGCAATGGGTTTTTTTTTTGTTTGTTTTTATATTTCTCATTGGAGACATTTTAAAGATTTTAGAAAAAAAAATATTCCAGGGCTTATTATCGATGACGTTGTCTGTTATCTCACAATAATATCCTTACAACTGATTTAAAGGCCTCCTCCCACAGTTATAGCATGGTGGTTAGGAGCTACGGCTGCTAACCGAAAAGTCGGCAGTTCAATTCCACCAGCTGCTGCTTGGAAACCTTATGGGGCAGTTCTATTCTGTCCTATAGGGTTGCTATGAGTCAGAATCAACTCAAAAGCAACGGGCTTGGGTTTGGGTTCCCACAGTTCAAACAAAATTTCTCTCGTTTCTTGTTAGATGGGGGAAAATGTGGATGGTCATCATTCACACAAAGAAATAAATGTCTTAGGTCCTGATAATCCTCAAGCCGAATGTTGCTAACCCCTTTAATTCTTTTTCTCAGTTGAGCTAGATGGTTACAATGAATTCAGATCTCCTGAACTGATTTAGCTACCTTGACTGCTTTCTAGAATGAAAGATTATTTTCAAGAACTTCCACTTGGATAGAAGATTATAATCAAAATAAATGTGTACTCCACCCAGTATATTTTTAGGCTGCTACTAAATACTGACTTAATTTTAAATATTATAATAAATTCGGCACAGAGTACCTTTTTTATATTCCCAAATGACTAGTAAATGCCTGACAGTAGTTGGCACTTTATTTATTAAGTGGATGGATGCATGGAAGACCCTAGTGTAAAGAATTTACTTGATTGAGAGACCTAATAGGTCTAAATAGAACTGCTTTCCATCTCCAAAGACTACTGTCTAGGGTCATTTGCATTTGAATACCTGAAATTAGTGACAAATTTGCTTAAGACTGATTGAGGATCAAGGTTCCCACTGAAAAGCTAAGTAATCTGAAGGGCTTTTAACACCTTGTTGAAGGAAGAGTCACCCTAGGCCTTGTCAGGGTTATCCTAGGGTGCTCCTGATGCCACTAGCCCAGGTTAAGGAGAGCACAATGTGAATAAGGCAGAACAAGATATTCTCGGACAATACATATGGGTAAGACATGGACTCTGTAAAGTCTAGAACCAAGGCGTTCACTGAGAACATGTATAATGAACATACATAATGAAGCCCCCATGGATGTCAATTCTGCAGAAACAGAAAAATAACCTAGAGAGCTTTAGAAGGATGCCATGGACTCCGGAAGTAATACCTATGTGTAAGACTTAGACTCTATAAAAATCTAGAATCATGGAGACAGCTGTATGACAGCAAAGGAGAAAGGGTCATTCAGAGAACATACATAAAGAATATATATAATAAAACCCCCATGGGTGCCAATTCTACAGAAACAGAAAAATAACCTAGAGAGCCTAGAAGGATCCCATGAACTCCTGAGGCAAAAAGAATCTGACTGAACAGAATAACTAGAGAGAGCCCATCCATTGGTCGTGGAGCCAAAGTGAATCCTGGGGACCCTAGTGGTTTTAATGTTTACATGATGGGTCTTCAGCAGGATAATGAAATCAGCATCAGTCTGGGGAGGAAACTGCTTACCTTTTGATTTGGAAATGAAGAGGGTAAAGAGCTGCTGGCCCAACTCCCACTCCTGCCCTCACCCCTATATACATCCGGCCTTGTTCAGAAACCATGAAGGGGCTTATTAGGGAAAAAGGAAAAAGACATTCAAGGGGCATGATTCTTATTCCTGGAACAATACCAAAACCAAACCCACTGTCTTCAAGTCAATTCCGACTCACAGTGACCCTATAGGACAGAGTAGAACTGCCCAATATGGTTTCCAAGGCTGTAGTCTTTATAGAGGTGTTGTAGGGGAAAAACATCACAAAGTTTAGTAAAGCAAAAAGAAAGTTTTATTTGGCATATATTCAAAAAGGCAAAAGTGGGAAATGGACAACCGTGCTGCTAGAGCCATGTCTGCCAGAGTCCAAAGAATATTACACAACAGGCGAGAATGGGAAAACGGACAAGCCTGCCACCACAGCCATGTCTGCCGGAGTCCAAAGACCATTACAGAATCATCATTATATATTAACATTACAAATGGGCAAAACCATCGAAAGCTTAGCCTTTTCAGATTGGCTAGAAACTGTGTTCCTACATGTTGAATTGTCTTAACAATGATTGGTAAAGGTTTCAGTAAAGACAGTCAGGAGGGTCTTCACTGATCCAACAAATTTCTATTCACTAAATGCTAACAGAAGAAGATAAGAGTAGAAAGTCTTTTGTGTTCTGTTTGATTGGCTTTACGTGAAAGTTTCCCTAAAAGATATTTTCCAAGATTATCTTAGCTATTGTCTTTATAGCTCAGGGCTCAGTTGATGTGTCCTTGTGAGCCCTTGTGAGCCCAGCTCCAGCTGGGTCACATTCTCTATACTCAAAGAGAGGGAATAGTAACTCCAATATTATTTCCTAAATCAGAGGAGCCCTGGTGGCTTAGCGATTAAGAACTTGCCTGCTAACCAAAAGATTGGCAGTTCGAATCTACCAGTCACTCCTTGGAAACCCTATGGGACAGTTCTACTCTCTCCTATAGGGTCACGATGAGTTGGAATCCAATGACAGTAATGGGTTTGGTTTTTGGTTTAATCTTTATGGAAGCAGATTTTGCCACATCTTTCTCACGCTGAGCGGCTGGTGAGTTCAAACCTTCGACCTTTCAGTTAGCAGCCCAGCCAAGTGCTTTAACTATTATACTGCCAGGGCTCCTCCTGGAACAATAAAAAAATGAAAACCAAACCCATTGCTATAGCAACCCTATAAGACAGAGTAGAATTGCCCCATAGGGTTTCCAAGGAGTGGCTGGGGGATTCAAACTGCTTACCTTTTGGTTAGCAGCCAAGCTCTTAACCACTGCGCCACCAGGACTCCAATAGAGGTATACAAATCACTGCCTTCTTTCAGCCATTTGGAATCCAGTCTAACTGAATGGCTGTGAGAAGATGGGATCTTCATCTTCTTTGAGTCTTTAGTGGGTGGTGCAGATGCCTCACCCTGGAGCCATGACAGTGTGGTCATCTTAGAACATACAAGCCCTCTGGATGCTGGCCAGAGTCCTGCCAGCAGTCACCAAGAAGCTGAGGGGGCTTATCAGTTCTTGTACTAATGGGGAGGTCTGAAATACTGACTAGACTTTTTACAGGAGCCTCTAAGACACATCTGCACAATGATTGCAATTAAAACTTGTGTGGGGATTTTTTTTTTTTTTTTTAACGAAGTGATAGGCAGCAAACAAAATAAAACTGACAAACCTGGCCTTGAGCATCTGCTTTTCCAGTTCCTTATTCCTGGGTGTTGCGGTCATAAATTATCTATAGTTCAGTAACATGGCTTGTAAGGAAGGTTTCATGATACAGCAGGAATGCAGCGGTTTGTTCAAGGTGGTCTTGCTGCAAGGGAACAGATGTAGAGTGCCACCGAGTGCCCCATGGGCTGCAGCACACTCCAACTCTTGTCTGGAGGGCCTTTGATTTGACTGAAAGGTGCAGTGGGAGATGGATGGTTGGATATTAGTATGTTTTCTCCTTTTTTCTGCTGGGATGATAAAATCTCCAGTTTGCTTCTCTATGCAGTCCATTTGTCAGGCCGAAGTCCTTGAGTCCTTCTTGAGATATATCTGACAGTAAGATTTGAACCTGACAGAATTAAGAATAATTTGGCTATAGCCTCCCCCACCTCACCCAGCTTAGGAGCTAGACAGGTATTTATTTTAAGTAACGAAAAGAGTATGATACAAGTGATGGGGAGTATAGCTCAGAGTTGAACACTCTCAAATAGAGATGCAAGACCATCTGGTATCCAAGAGATGATTTTGCATGAGTACTTTTTTTGCACTTAATTTTACAGATTGATATCTTTGGGCGAACATGCAAAACACTTCCCTTCACCCAAAAAAAGGATCAAGACCTTTCAAGTCTTACGTTGCAAAATGAAAAGTCATTGTTATATTAAATATGAAAACTTTTGTGCAAGAGATCCATAAGTACTTGCAGCTGAATATGTAGAACCCATTAATGTCAGCACTGATTGTGGTATCAAAAGGAGCTACTCATATTTTGAATGAGATCCTAATTATAAAACCCATTAGTAATATTTTTCCATCTTGTATTCCCTCATTTATATGAAGATTCTATGTTAACCGAAGCCCTTTGCAGTTTATGTCCCTGTGTCGATATATAAACAGGATCACTTTAGTCTCTGGGAAGAGGAAGGAGAAGAGGGTGAATAGCTGTGTAACACTGAACAATAATGTTTTCTGTCTTGTCATGTAAGATATGAATTAAAGAAAGCCTAATTCACAAGGATATGAATAAATAAATTGCTGTAAAAATCGCTACACTCAGGACTTAAAAGAAATCATACTGAGTCACTATAATTTAGATAGGGGACTCGAAAAGCAAGCTCTTCTCCCTACTCTTTTGTCCTTGACTTTCCATAGAAAATCTATATGTTTTTATAGGAGGCTTTGTTCTCCAAGCTTGGTAGCAAAAAGAGCATAATTAGGTGAAGATATCAGGAAGACAAAGAAAGTTCTGGTTACTGGACAAAGTTGGAGCCAATGAGAATTTGTGAGGCCACACACAATGGATTTTCTGTACATCTAAGAATTGTTAAATATTTTCCACAGCCTACATTTAGTTCATGGAATATCATCACTCTCACTTAAAGGTGCCGTAGATTTCCATCAGCATTTCTCTCACATGTTAAAGGTATAGAAGCTACGCTGGTAATACAAAACTACTGCTCCAGAATAGTTATTATACTTCCAGAGGTTTTTTTTTTTTTTTTTTTTTTTAAAACCTGAGTGCATGTTGTGAGGATGGCACAGGACTGGGCAGTGTTTCATTCTGTTGTACCTAGAGTCGCTGTGAGTTGGAACTGACTCGACGGCACCTAACAACAACGACATACGTGGGACTGGCTACAGGTAAACTCTAGGACATTGAAAATACATTTAATGGCTTGAATGACAGACGTTTGAACTTAGATAACTTGTTTCTTTGTTTTGAAATCTCAAAGTTGGAAAAGTAAAATTTTATGTGCCACTCTGGGAATAAACAATCTTCACACCATTCTTCCCAAATGTGTCCTCAGTAGGAAAATGTCTGACTTTCTGCAGCTTTCTATATATCTTAGACAGTTGGCTACAAAAAATAAATTGTTTATATAGTGGAACATGTTAATGTCTGATTTTCTATGGGGAACTTGGAGTCCCCTTGTCCAGATGAAATTTACACCTGTGACAGATACTGTAAGTGTTCCTCATATAATCAACAAACTAAATATGGCAAATATTTTATTCTTTAACTGGGTTTTTTTGTTTTGTTTTGCTTTTTTAATACCCTTGACTATGGTTAGGAGAAAAACAGGAGAACTGAGGGACACAATGAACACACTGAAATTTGCAGCTTTGCTAAAGGATTATGTAACTCATGATGTCCTTGGTTTTATGATTGAATCAGTAAGCAAAGTTTAAAGTAGTGGTTGAACTACTTCAATATCTATGCAGATTGTTAATGCTCACATCTTCTTTAGAAATAACTTGAGCTGTTGTCTTGTCACCAAGAAATGTCAAAATTCTCTGAGATTCTGCAGCCGCTACCTAATAATAATATAGCATATATTGTGCCATATGTGTAATGTACATTATAGTAATGGGTCTGCAGCACTCAGAAATGAGATATAAAGACAGAAGAAGAAACCTGGATCTTATATTAGTGATACTATATTAAGTATGATAGAGAAGGCTTTTCCATTGTAAGCCTCATTTTTAAGATACTTGAAACTTTCCCACAGGAATTTTTCTCCTGATAGTTTTTTTTTTTTTTCTTCCCAGTAATGAAAATAAGGAGACTGGTTTTAATGTTTTCTAGAGATTTTTACTGAGAATAAAAGTGGTTTTCCATCCACGAGAACATTTTTTAAGGTACTTTTCTTTCTGAAACCTCAAAACAAATGGCTGTTTAATGACCTTCAAACTTGTCTCCAGTGAAGAAGTTTAGTTCTTTTGGTGTTTTAAGCAAAATTTGATTGGCAAATAATCAAATTATAAGCATTACCCAATGCTTCCTCTGCTAGTCACTGTGTCCCCAAATAGCAGTTAGCCCACTGCAACTTGCAAATGAGGGGAACTTGCAATTAGTTGGTCAGTTCCTCAAAGTTATCCACCCCTGGATTGTGAGCGTTATGAGTACAGTTTTTGTGCTTGCTGAAAAAGAAACCAGAGCTGAAAACTAGTTGTTGGACACTGGCATGGCGCCTTCGAATAAAAGTGAACTTTGTTAATAAAGGAGAGCAGCAGCAAGCTGAAGTAGTGACCAGTGTGATATAGTTTTGTTTAAAAATCTCACCAACACAGAAACATCTCATGCTCTGAGCTCAACAGATTGAGATCCACTCACAGTTGAGATCCAAAACACGAAAGGCCTTCACTGCTTATTAAAATGTTAATTATGCCATTGAGGGTTCAGTGCTGTCCTTCAACCATGAATTTTTACCGCTTGCCTTATTAACATATTAAGAAGCGATAGTACCAGAGGAGCAACAGCATGTTAAGAAGATAGGATGAACACTTACTTAAATATGTGGCGATGTGTATTTCTGTAAATGCTAAGTTTTTTTTGAGAGATGTATTTATTCATTTCTTCGCATTTGTCACCACAGTGCAAGGCATAACCCTATAACTTCTAATCTGGTTATATTACCACCAGTAGTGGTAGAGTTGATTCCGACTCACAGCACTCATGTATGTCAGAGTAGAGTTTTCAGTGGCTGATTTTTCAGAAGTACACTTCCAGGCCTTTCTTCTGAGGCACCTCTGGGTGGACTCAAACCATAAACCTTTAGACTAGTAGCCAAGCAAGTTAACAATTTGCATTGCCAGGACCCAAGTTAGGTTATAGGTTTTGGATTTTTTTTTTAATTAGGGGTGGAGCAAGCTGTGTATTTGTCTCCACATGATACTTGAGGGCAGAGACTATGTTTATCTTTTAATTTTTGAAATCCCAGTGTGTAGTACTGTGCCTAGCACGCACACACACACACACACACACACACACACACACACACACAAAAGGCACTAAAACATTTTATGTAAACTTACAAATGTATGAGGTTAAGGCAAAATTTCACATTCTCTAAATTATATAAGTCAGTATTTTAGGGTGTCTACATTAGCACTGAAAATGTGTTAATTTCACCTACCCATGAGTTCGTAGAAGAATACTGCCTTTTCCAATTATATATCAGAGTTGTAAAACCAACTTGCATTGAACTTATAAACTGCCATGCTACATGATTCATTTAAAGATACTCCTGCCTCTCTATTATCTTTCCTGCATGTACTATCATTGAGGAATTAGGCAGGGGCTTCTTTTCCATTACGGCTTTCTGGTCAAGTTGCCATGTAGCCAAAATATAAAGCTTGGCAAATGGCTAGCTGACAAACTGGGTGGTACGGGGTGGTCTGCAGCCTCAGAATAATGCTTCCTCTGTGAACCCTTGTCAACAGTAGCAGCTACTCTGCCCTTACTTACCTAGTTATGATTGTTTTATGAGGGATGGGTAACTTATTACCACCAGTTGCCAGTTTCTTTGAGTCAAGTCTGACTCCTGGGCAAAGATTTATAGAAATCAATGCATTTTTTGGAATTTCATATTTTGTTCTTCTTGACCATAGTTCTGAGGGCATTTATTTTAAATACTCATATTTTCCAAAACAGGATTTATCAAATGGAATATTTCCACTGATAATTTCTTGGTAATGGAAGTGTTCAGGAGATAGGAAGATTACGTCCTTTGCATTTTATGCCACGATAAGACATGGATTCTTCCCCCGGGAGTATGTAATTTTTCTCTTGGTATTTTGCTGGCCATGAATGAATTAAAACCAGTATGTGGCTCAGCATTTGGTTTGCAGCTATGTGATTCCAAAGGGATTTGCTAATCTGGGATTCCATTTCTACTTCTTTATAGTGACAAAAAAAAATTTTTTTTAATGGTTAAAGTTAATTTACACCATTTCTTTTCTTCTTCATGGCTGTATTAGTTTCCTAGGTATGCTGTAACAAAATACTACAAACTGAGTAGCTTGTAAGAGCAGAGAGTTATTGTCTTACAGTTCTGGGGGCTGGGAGCCTGAGATAAGGGTGTTGGCAGTGTTGATTCTTTCTGATGGCTCTGAGACAGAAACTATTCCATGCCTCTCTCCTAGCTTTTGGTAGCTCCAGACATTCCTTGGCTTGTAGCTGCAGCATAACATGGCATGCTTCCTCTGTCTCTGTGTCTCTGTGTATCTTCTCTTTTATAAGGGCACCAGTCAAATAGAATTGGACCCACCCTACTTCAGTATGACCCCATATTAACCTAACTGATAACATCTTCAAAGACTCTACTTCTAAACTGGGGCACATTCACAGGTGCAGGGGTTAGGCCTTCAGCATATCTTTTTGGGAACACAGTTCAATCCATACCAATGAGGGACATCACTTACTTTATTTCTTTAACTTTGGGTCTTCTAAACCTGGATCCTGGTATTCCCCTCTCAAACCTGGAAATGTTATGTTGCTCCTACACAAGAGATAACCTTTGATGGATAATCTTGTTCATGTCACTTGACCCTTCTGATATAATTTTCTTGTCAATAAAATGGTACTTGAGATCATCTTAATAACATATTGAATCTATATAGAATTTTTAACTTTTAGAAAAGATATTTTCATTCCTGTAAATTATGCTTGACCCATAATAAATAATTGGTGAGGACATCCATTATCTTAATTTTTACCAACACAATATTTCTGTAAATTTGGTAGAATATGTTACTATCTGATTTTATAGGTGAAGACATTGAGTCCCAGGTAAGGCTGATGGTGTCCCTCAGATAACAGCAGCTCTAGAAATGCAGCTGAAACCAAAAGCCAAGTTTCCTACTGTCATAGCCGTGACTTTTTATTTTTAGCTATATCTGCAGAACAAAAATATTGTTTTCCATAGATTCTACAGGTGATATAAAAGGGAGGAGAGTTGCCAAGCTCTTTTTAAACTAGTCACAAGCAAATGCAAAGTATAATTTCAATTAGATGAGAAAAAAAATGAAAGAAAATTTCCTAATATTTACTGACGCCATTATTATAATGTTTGATTTGATGGATCTACTTATTTCTGTCATCAAGTAGGTACAAAATGTTTGCATCATGGGTTTTACTGAGTGAACTTTTTCACTTTAAACACTGCAGTGCTGGGATATTGATTAGTTTTTAAGCAATTCAGTAGTTGCAAATGAGTGATATTAGGGCCGGTGCAAAATTAATGTGTTAGTTGGGTAAATATAAGAATATGAACCACTTGGTTTAAGGTAAATTGATTGTGTTCTTAGTTTATATTTTAATTGAATCCAGTTTTTCATATAAAGAGATCGCTTTATTTCCTTTCTATGTATTTGTAGGTAGTAATACTTTGTTCATCCACTTCAATCATTTCCATTTCCTCTCTTGTAATATCAAGGTTCCCAAATTGCACATAAGACATGAGGAAGTGAGGACAGAAACATTCCCCTAATACTCAGGACTCCCTTTTTCAAAATTCTAAGAATATCTTCTCATCCAAATAGTCATTTAAATTATATAAATGCCCAATGAGCCTTCATTTTTGCATTTTCTATGTAGATAATGATGAATCATAATTTTTGAAGCACGATTAACTCAAGATTTAAAACTTGTATTTATTGAAACTAATAAGTCTAGTGTCAAAATCACATATTCTTGACCGATTTCCAGAACTACTGCATTAGAATTTTGAGTGAATTAAGCTTCAAACCCTAGTCAATGCCTCTGTGAAATATATTCTTGAGAACCATTCTCCCAGTTTAGGGTAACATTGAAGGCATGTACTCAAATTATTAACTTAGAAAACAGCTAACCTGTGACCCACTGCCAAAAGCATGATTAGATCACTTTATAGCCAAGCCTCGCCATTAATTATAATCTCAAATGGAATGGGAAAAAAATGTTAAATACAAATGGCTGCCTAAGATGCTTACTCAGTGATTTTGCTGTTGGAATTTTTGTCCCAGTGTTTTAGCCTATAGAAGACTGTAGTGCATGATAGATACACCTTTTACAGCCTAATTAAAATGTTTTATGAAACATTTTTGTAGATGGTATTTAGCAGTAGAGTGATTTGACTTAGAGGGGAAGTACGAAAGAATCCACAACTCTTTCACAGTCTCTTCCCAAACTACGTAGTATAAATTTTCAGGAGAAACACTTGACCGTTACTTGCAGGCCTATAACTGTATGCTCTTTTTATCAATTGTCTTTTTGCTAGGTCTTCTGCAAAATAATGGTAAAATCTTGAAGATGATCCTTGTAAGTCAGCAGTTAAATATCAGTTTGCAACGTCTGCCTTATCACCATAGAACTGGATAAATTATTTATATAAAGTTACCAAAGATTACATAAGATTATACCTCCTTGGTGAATAGTGGAAAGTAATAAAAATGAACATCAATCTATGAACATAAGCATCATTAATTCAATTCAATACACCACAATGCTGCTGTAGTTTAAGAGAAAATATTCATGTGCTTTAAAATAACCTTTGATGACCATGAGTAAAAGATTTGGAGAATCCATTTGAAAATGGAACTCTCATATTCTTAGTCAGTATAGAGCGCATATACATTATAAAACATATATATATTTTCCTTATACCTATCCCTTCAGTTTTCTGGTAAGGGGACAATTTTGGTTCAAATTATAAAAGTACTTGAGATATGTTCATTTCCTACAAATACACACTATAAAAGAATTAACCTTCTGATAATCTTACGTTATTAGGGTTGTTGTTAGATGCCATCAAGTTGGTTCCAACGCATAGTGACCACATGTACAACAGAATGAAACACTGCCTGGTCCTGCACCATCCTCACAATCGTTGTTATGCTTGAGCCCGTTGTTGCAGCCACTGTGTCAGTCCATCTTTTTGAGGGTTTTCCTCTTTTTCGCTGACCCCCTACTTTACCAAGCACTATGTCCTTCTCTAGAGACTGATACCTCCTAATAACGTGTCCAAAGTATGTGAGATGAAGTCTCACCATCCTCGCTTCTAAGGAACATTCTGGATGTACTTCTTCCAAGACAGATTTGTTCCTTCTTTGGTAGTCTATGGTATATTCAGTATTCTTTGCCAATACCACAATTCAGAAGCTTCAGTTCTTCGGTCTTCTTTGTTCATTTTCCAGCTTTCACGTGCATATGAGGCAATTGAAAAAATCATGACTTGAATCAGGCATACCTTAGTCCTTAAAGTGACATCTTTGCTTTTCAACACTTTAAAGAGGTCTTTTGCAGCAGATTTGCCCAGTGCAATGCATCTTTTGATTTCTTCACTACTGCTTCCACGGGTGTTGGTTGTGGATCCAAGTAAAATGAAATCCTTGACAACTTCAATCTTTTCTCTGTTTATCATGATGTTGCTTATTGGTCCAAGTTGTGAGGATTTTTGTTTTCTTTATATTGAGGTACAATCCATACTGAAGGCTGTAGTCTTTGATCTTCATCAGTAAGTGTTTGAAGTCCTGTTTGCTTTCAGCAAGCAAGGTTGTGTCATCAGCATAACACAGGTTGTTAATGAGTCTTCCTCCAATCCTAATGTCCCATTCTTCTTCATATAGTCCAACTTCTTGGATTATTTGCTCAGCATACAGACTGAATAAGTGTGGTGAAAGGATACAACCCTGATGGCACACCTTTCCTGACTTTAAACCATGCAGTGTTCCCTTGTTCGAATGACTGCCTCTTGATCCGTGTACAGGCTCCTCATGAGCACAATTGTGTTCTGGAATTCCCATTCTACCCATTGTTATCTATAATTTGTTGTGATCCACACAGTTGAATGCCTTTGCATAGTCTATAAAACACAGGTAAACATCTTTCTGGTATTCTCTGCTTTCAGCCAGGATCCGTCTGACATCAGCAATGATATCCCTCATTCCATGTCCTCTTCTGAATCCGACTTGAGTATCTGGCAGTTCCCCATCGATGCATTCTGCAATCGCTTTTGAATGATCCGCAGCAAAATTTTACTTACACATGATATTAATGATGTTGTTCGATAATTTCTACATTCGTGTGGATCACCTTTCTCTGGAATGGGCATAAATATGGATCCTATGTTAGTTTGATAGTATTTCATATAATCTTCATTTTGAATTACAAAAGAAATTTTCCCTAATTATGCTGTTGTTGTTAGGTACTGTTGAGTCAGTTCCCACTCACAGCGACCCTATGTACAACAGAACAAAACACTGCCGGGTCCTGTACTATCCTCACAATCTTTCCTATGTTTGAGTCCATTGTTGCAGCCACTGTGTCAGTCCCTCTCATTGAGGGTCTTCCTCTTTTTCACTGTATCATACTCTTTGTATGATGTCCTTCTCCAGGGACTAGTCCCTCCTGATAACATGTCCAAAGTATGTGAGATGAAATATCTCCATGCTTGCTTCTAAGAAGCATCCTGGCTGTTCTTCTTCCAAAATAGATTTGTTCATTCTTCTGGCAGTCCATGGTATATTCAGTATTCTTCGCCAGTACCACAATTCAAAGGTGTCAATTCTTCTTAGGTCTTTCTTATTCATTATCCAACTTTTGTATGCATATGAGGCAATTGAACATACCATTGCTTGGGTCAGGTGCACCTTAGTCCTCAAAGTGATATCCTTGCTTTTCATCACTTTAAAGAGGTCTTTTCAGCAGATTTGGCCAACACAATACATTGTCTGATTTCCTGTCTGCTGCTTCCATGGGCGTTGATTATGGATCCAAATAAAATGAAATTCTTGACAAATTAAATATTTTCTCCATTTATCATGATGTTGCTTATTGGTCCAATTGTGAGGATTTTTGTTTTCTTTATGTTGAGGTGCAATTCATACATCTGTCAGTTTATCATACTGTAGTGGTTTGTGTGTTGCTGTGATGCTGGAAGCTATGCCACCAGTATTTCAAATATCAGCAGGGTCGCCCATGGTGGACAGGTTTCAGTGGAGCTTCCAGACTAAGACAGACTAAGAAAAAGGACCTGGCAGTCTACTTCTGAAAATATTGACTAATGAAAACCTCGTGAATAGCAGCGGAACATCGTTTTCCTGGTTATAGAGGTAATTTATTCATGTTGGAAATAATCACAAGGTACAAAAGAAAATGAAGGAGCAAGACAGAAATACCTATGCTACAGTACTGTGATATAAGTACTGTTAATTATCTTGCCAGATATCTTTCCAGTCTTTTTTCTATGTGCATTTTACACATTTGGGGTTAGTTCTCTACAAAAGGTATATGAATGAAGCAAAAGCCACTATTAACAGGAAATGAGCAAGTTGGATTCACATTATTGCTTTATGAATTTTCCAATGGCCTAATCATATCCCAGGACTGGCTGTGTGTCCAGATTATTTGAGCTAGTGTGGAAAGTAGCATATGTTTAAATTTGCTGTATTCTGTTTCAGTGATCCAACTTTTACAGGGTTATGCATCTCAGCTGTTGTGAATTATATCAGGCTATAAATTGGTTCCTAGATCAGATAAACATTTTTTTCCTTGAAAGAGAAAATATCCAAATATTATGTGTTTGTGATGTTGAGATTGATTAGCAAACACTCAGTTTTAAATATATATTAATGCATTTTGAAAAAAAGAAAAAAAATTGACTCTCCGCTAAGCATACCCGCTAATGGCATTGGAAATCTTTCTTAACCTAGTTATATACAGAACTAAAATTTATTTTGCTATTTTATTAGACATACCTTCCATAATTCATCAGTTAATTGAAGTACATAGTAGCAGCCTTCTTCAGTTGTATTCAAAATTCTATTTCCATATCCTCAAAACCGTCTCTTTTCTCTGCCCACACCAGATTCTGCTTTTTTTGATGGTCTGTATGAATTTTTGTAAACCTCATGAGGAAAAAAGGCTTAACATGATACAAATGAAGCTTTATTTTCTTCCATCTTATTGAAAGGAATAATGTTTTTCCCCTGGAAGTTTCAGTAGAAGATTTTTTTTTCTCCTTTCTAATATTAAGACCCTCATAATTTGAATCAAATTGTAGAATTTATGTCTCATGATGACTACATCCTATCATAACCTCTCCCTTGTGCCATATTTTAGATCTGCATTGAAAGGTGTTAGGGGATTGATTACTACCTCCAAGTGAAAACACACTTGAAGAAAATTTATCTGCACTATCTGACACTTTTGCAAACTTTTTCCTTTTGTTGTTACATTATTTGATATCACTAGATTCCCTTTTTAACTTCCAGCAAACTAATTTCCATCTGACATCTCTACTAAAATTGTTCTCTCCAAGGGGTTTAATGGCCTCGTGTATGCCAACCCAAGGACCGTTATCAAGCTACAAACCTTTATTCTCTTAAGCATTTGACCTTTTGACTTTATTAGGCCTTAAACACATTTGCATGAAGTTCTCGCTGCTTATTTTCTGTGAGATTTTAATTCCCAATGTTCTAGCACCTTTCTGAGTGCTCTCCCTGCATGTTCCTAACTTTGGCTCTGCTTTTTCACTGTGTCTACCCCTTAGTAAGGAACAGAGGAAGAGGAATCTGCTTTGGAGTCATACAGATTTAGGCTCGATTCCTGACTCAGGCTTTTACCATCTGGACAGCCTTGGGAAAATCATAATCTCTTGCATTCATTTATTTCTTTTAAACATAAAATAATAGAGTCAAAGGTAGGCAGTTCATGGCTTGTATGGCAATTACATAGATTGAGATACCTACACAACTTTTAACTCCAGGGTCTTTCTTCTCTAGGGTCCTCATGATCCAAGATAGAGGCAGGAACTCCATTTGATTCAGTTGTCTATCTGGGAAAATGACAACATTAATGTCCACCTTGAAATTTAGTATAAGAGCTTTTAAAAAAATTATTTAAAGTATCTACCATAGCACCTAACATTGCATAGATACCCAATAAATTTTTGTTGTTATTTTCATTAGTGTCATTACTATTATTTTCCTATTGACTAATTAATGATGGAAGCAAGCATATTTTAACCTTTACTTATTAAATAAATCATAGTGATGATACTTTTACATATTTATAACGTGATGGCAGATTTGCTTCCTTAATATTATTCCTTCACGTACTCTTTTCTGCTCTCACTATTTCTAATTTTAAAAAGCAACAACAAAAATAGTTGCTGGCGATAAAACTTGTGATCCCATTCTTGTAAATGATGTACAATGACCATAGAGTGACAGATTCTTGGTTTAAAATGTGTATTTTATGACAAAGAGACAGTGACAGTACACCTGCAAAATAATTTTTGTTGAAGCTCTGAAGCTCCAAAAGACAAAGTGGAAATGTAGTATGTCCACAAAATAACCCAGCCCAGTGTCTGCCTCTATCTGATGCTGAATAAATGTTTGCTGAATAAATGAATTAGTGAATGATTCAGGAAAGACCAACTATATCAGGTCAGATTTTATACCAGGTATTCATTCAACAATTTTTTATTGAGCGCTTACTATGTGCCAAGCACTGTTATAGGATCTGGGAACACCAAAATAAACATAACAATATCCCTGTTCTCATGAAACTTACATTCTAGTGATGAAAGACAGGCAACAAACAAATTGAAAAAAATATATGTATCTATATATATATGTATATATCAGATGTGGTAAGTGCTTTGGGCAATTACGGATCAGGATAAGGGCAAAGAGCATGTGAGAAGTGCACAGAGTGTATCAATTATTATACAACAAAGCATCTCAAATGGTAGTGACTTAAAGTAACAGTTTTACTTGTTCAGAATTCTGTGGGTCAGCTATTTGAGTGGGCTTTGCTGGTTGATTCTTCTGTTGGTCTCATCTAGGGTCATTCATGAGGTTGCAGTCACCTGCAGTTCAGCCGAGGCTTGGTAGTCTAGCATGTCCTCACTCATATACATGTCTGATGGTTGGTAGTGGTCTCTGATCCTCAGTGAGGCTGGTATGGACTACCTCAGATGATACCCTTACTCCAGGGTAATAAGAGTAGCAGCTGCAAGACTTCTCGAAGTCTAGGCTTGGAAGTCACACAGTGTCACTTCCACTGCATTCTTCTGATCAAATCAAGTCACAAGTCTGACCCAAATTTAAAAGAGGGCTAAATAAACTCCGCCTCTTGATGAGAAGAGTTATGTAGAATTTGTGACCATTTTTATCCTACTGCAGATAGAGAGTTACTATCTTATATTGGAAATTCAGTGACATCTTTGACAATATGGCCTGTGAGCAGAGACCTATAAAATGTAAGGGAAAATGCAATATGGATATCTGGTGGGAGTTCATTCCAGGCTGAGGAGATAAGCTGCACAAAATTCCAAGGTGGGACAATGAGAAAGTTGGTATAGCTGAAAGTGAATGGGCAAAGCCAAGTATGGTAGGGGATGAAATGAGAGAGACAGTGAAGGACCAGATAATGTAAGACCTTTTGGCCATTGTATGGGCTATGCCTTTTACTCTGAATGAGATTGGAAGGGCCATTGTAGAGAGTTATGAACAGAGTTGCATGATCTGACATATATGCCAAAAGGGGCTCTCTGGCTGCTGTGTTGATATTGGAGTTAAAGTGCATGGCAAGATTGGAAACAATGAGCTCACTGAGGAGACTATTGTCATACTCCTGACAAGAGATGATGATGGTCTGGAATAAAAGGGCAGAACCTACAGCATTTTCTAGCATGATCTGTAGAACTAATAAGGCAGAAAAAATATTCTTGGATTGTGTGTTGTTTGTTCTTCCTAAGCCAATTATCAGCTTCTCTAAGAAAGAAATTATGATGTTGTGGTGTATTCTACCTCACCTGGCATTTGATAAGCAATCACTAAATACTTATTGACTGGCTAGCGAAGACTTAGGCCTGGTTGCTAGATTGAACATGATCACCATAGGATACTGATTCTTTCAGAGTTCACCACCAAATGATGATTGAAGATAAAAAATAAGTAGATAAGCCTGTTAAGATTCATTGACATTCTTCAGATTACATCTCTACTATATGCTGAAGAACAGCAGATGAGTTAGGGCTAAGAAAATCTGATCAAACTCAGTATTAAAAGTCATCCTTTAAAATGTAAATAATTGTTTAAGTAAATAGACATTTATCATTAAGTGCCTACTATGTGTAAAAAACTCTTCACAACTGGACCAATTAGCAACATCATGATAAACAGAGACAAGTTTGAAGTTGTCAAGGATTTCATTTTACTTAGATCCACAATCAACGACCATGGATGCAACAGTCAAGAAATCAAACACATTGCATTGGGCAAATCTGCTGCAAAGACCTCTTTAAAGTGTTAAAAAGCAAAGATGTCACTTTAAAGACTAAGGTGTGCCTGACCCAAGCCATGGTGTTTTCAATCACCTCATATGCATGTGAAAGCTGGACAATGAATACGGAAGACCTAAGAGAAGATTTGATGCCTTTGAATTATGGTGTTGGCAAAGAATATTGAATATACCATGACTGCCAGAAGAATGAACAAATCTGTCTTGAAAGAAGTACAGCCAGAATGCTCCTAAGGATGGTGAGACTTTATCTCACATACCTTGGACATGTTTTCAGGAGGGATCAGTCCCTGAAGAGGGACATCATGCTTGGCAAAGTAGAGGGTCAGTGAAAAAGAGGAAGACTTGCAATGAGATGGATTGACACAGTGGCTGCAACAATGGGCCCAAGCATAACAATGATTGTGAGGATGGTATAGGACCAGGCAGCATTTGGTTCTGTTGTATGTGGGGTTGCTATGACTTGAAATCGACTCAACAGCACCTAACAACAACAACGTGTAAAACAGCATATCAGTGATTCAAAGTCAAACAAGACGCAATTCTCCTCAAAAGTACTGATATTCTAGTGTGGCATGGAGAGTGTTAATTTTATAAATGAGGAAAAGTAGGTGAATTTATTAACTAACATTATAGTGTAGGAGGAGGCCTTAATAGGCACAGAGGAATTTGGATAAGTTCTAAGTGTAGAGTGTTTCTGGAACTAGTTAATATATAGATAGCAAATTGGAAATCTAGTGTTTGATATAGAGGGGCCACTCTTAAATCCAGGCCCAGTAGCATAGTGGATAATAAATGTTCTCCCGGTAGTGGGAAAGTACACTCTTTTAAATCTTATACCAATGAATGAATTACATGTGCTTTGTGTCAGTGTTACTCTTTTTATAGTAAGATATCTATATTAATATATAATTATATAGACATTATGAGGATTAATATAAAAATAACTTTGAACCATGATTTCCACTGAATCAAAATACAAAGGATATCATTTTTAAGAAGGAAAGCAGAACTTATAATTTTTACCCATTATCATGTTTCTAGAATTTAAAATTTAAAGGTTTATATTATCTCAAATAGTGAGTGACCTCACCAAAGAGATGGGAGATGTTTTACACCATGAAAAATTGATTAAAAATAAATGTTTTTCTTTACTGTGTTAATATGTTATATTACTAAACCAAAAAAAAAAAAAAAAAAAAAAAACAGAATGTAAATCACAAATAGAGTATGGCAGCCTATCTTATTGACTTATTTTATCCATTAGTGACTTACACTTTATTAAAACTATGACACTGGTGCCACAATGTATGTGAGGGTAAACAGGCACAACACTGAGATCTTCTTATAACTTCATAGGACATGTACATTACATTTTAAAATAGATTACAGTTAAAATTTAACATAAAAAAAAATCCCTACTCTAGAAATGAGAAGAGCTGCATTCTCTAAGCTTTGCTTCTAACTCTGTGGCTTACAATAAGTTTCCTAAATTCACTGCACGTCACTTTCCTCATGTATAAAACAAAGTGGGTTGGGATAGATCCATGGTTCTTAACACTGACTGCACACTAGCGTCATCCGGGGAGCATTTTAAAAAGTAATAATGCCCAGGCTCTACCCCAAGGTTTAATTTTTAAAGCTCTCCAGGTATTGTAATGTACAGCAAAGGTTGAAAACCAGTGGGCTAGCTGATCACTAAGGTTACTTTTAGCAAAACTCTAATTTTATGATTCACTGTGTTTTGACATAGTAACAGTTGCTAGAAATAACAATGTTCTCAGTATTTGCAATGCTCCTGAAAACTAGAAATTACCCCCAAAGACTGTTTCTACTCAAAACTGGGAACATTTTCTCATCTGTACTCTAAAATTTCTGGATTATGAGAATAATTTACACCAACAGCCAAATATATGCCATTCATTTAGGTGTGACATATAAATGAAAAATAACACACTGTCACTTAATTCTTAAACATAAACTATGGTTATGATTGAGAAACAAGTACTCTCTTTCAGTACACATACAGTGTGAGGGCAGTGTGCTCAAAAATTGTGTGGACAGTGCTTTAAAAATTGTTGTTATACCTACTTTGATTTTGAATAAATGGATCATTAATTTCCTAAAAATTAATAAACTTTCTAAAATGTATAACTAATTCATAATAAATAATCTTCACACTGAGTTATTATGAAGCAGGATAGACAGTTTTTTTAAAAAACTGATTCAAGTGAGATATCTGTGTGTGTGTTGACATTTCAAAGATGAAAGTATTTTTTTAAACAGTTTTGAAATGCATCACTATAACTTTTTGCTGTCAGCTTTTTACTAAACCATTTTTCATTGAAACGAGCAGATAACATTCCCTGTAATTTTAAATGCTAGAGAATATAGTTACATGCTCTATTATTTAAAGCAAACACGAAGCCCAGAACTGAACCATATACTCAGATCCAGAAAGAAACTTGTAACTTCCTAAGAAATTGGGGAAAGGCCTCAGATAAATATTAATCTGGGAATTAATAGATTTTGTGTCTTACATTTTACAGAATTCTGTGTTTGGAGGTATATACTTTTGAATACTTGGGACAGGCAGACTCTTTCCTTCTTTTAGCTTGCCTAATAATAGAGACAGGGAGAAGTACAGATGACAGCTAACAGCTAACATGGGTGCATGTAGGTGTAGCCAACAAAGAATGTGCTGGTTGTATGGAATTTCTACAGGCCTAGTTATTTTTGAAAAGTATTTAAAATATGACTTAATGCCCAGAAAAGACTCTATGAAAAAGAAATATGTGACTTCCAGTATAATGTATATGCCTGTACCATCATCCTGTGTTTGCTTCTGACATTGTCAGTCTGTTATTCTTATAATATCTGTATTATTCATACATATTTCACTGTATTTGCTTGTCCTATTGGTGACAACTTAGACTTACTAAGTATAATTCACAGGTATACCATTTATTATAGCATGCAAAATTATGACATTGTAAGAGTAATGTGACTGCTGGAAGAGTCCACATTTAAAAACCTTGTTCTGTGCAGACTGGGAAGCTGTTTTGCTTCATATTAGCTCTACCACATATCAGTTTGCTTTCCAAGATCTCCCTGAAATCAATCAGACACATGTGCCATGCTTTCAAAGAATTTTGTGCAGTAGGAATAAGCTATGAAAAGTTTGGAAATAAAGGCAATACATAATATAGAGGTTGTAATAGTAGTGATATGTATGCTTGTGGTTAAAAAAAACTAATTTGTAAGAGTTGTATATGATTTGAAAATATCAAGAGGCTTCATGGAACAATAGAAAATTCAGAATCAGAATGGCATTACATTTCTTATTGCTCCACTCTTGGGAATGGCTAAATGCAGTAGTTGGTGCTGCCTCCCAGCTACCCCACAGAATCTTCTCTCCTACACACATGCTACAGTCTCTCAGGCTGTTCTCCTATCAGACTCATTCTTTTGTGTTAAGTATCTTCTGTTAAACTGGGAAAAGCACATCAAGCCATACTCAATTACTCATATAATATTATACATTAACTTGATCAGATAAAATCAGTGTGGGGATAACAGTTCCAAAAAAAGGGAAGGACAGAGGTAACGTGTCCTTAAGAAGATACACATGAAAAGGGACTCACTGAAAAGATGAGAGGCATTTCTTGTTTCTGGGGAGTGCAAGGCTAAAAGATGAACCAAAGGGTGGAGTTAAAGAACAGTGTCACTTACGTCACAGTTTTGCCCAGGGCTGGACAAAGTCAGCAATGCAAGCACTGTACAAAGTAAGGTAAATTGACCTACTTTTTCTAAGGATGTCATATCAAATTTACATGATCTTCAAAGTCTAGCAACATTATTGTATTGAACATAGACTTTTTAGCGACACTTAGTCACAGTTTAGTGATGCTAACATTGTCTTTATTAAATAAACTCTTATTACATGGATATAAGTATACAACTTTGTTTCATATGAGGTCTTAAATTTTATTTTTTTCTTGTTAAGCCATTCAGTTGGTTTGTTGGTAATAGCTACAGAATGTTAAAAGTTAAGTACTGGACTCCATCTTGAAAGCACAAATACTGCATTAAAGTAAAGCTGCCATCAGGACGAATACTGCAGATGTTATGTTTTAAAACATGTCGGAATCTCTTAAATGCATCTTTCTTTTTTAAACTTTAATCAGCCGAGATAAATGTTTTTCATTTGGCCTTAACTGTTTGTCATAAGGAGATAAGAGATAGACAACTAATGAAATCAATTGATGTGCTACTATGGATAGGTAGATTTAGAATTTATCAGTATTGTAGTTGAAGGTGTAACTCATTTAGTTTTTTGGAAAACTTGGCATGGCTGCATGACAGTATGGGAAAGAAAGAGCTATCAAGTTTTGAAATGACTAATATTTAAGAAGTATTTAGATGAACTTGAGTGTAATTTTTATGTAGCTCTCCCCAAATACATTGTATTGCTTCTTAGAATAAGTTATAATTAAAAATATATTGAGTCATAAATATTAAAGATATTGAATCATGAATATTAAAAATATATTGCTTCTAGAAACCACAAAGGGTAGTGTAAATTATATGCTGAGCTCAACTTGGAAGTCCAGCTGTCACAGAGAAGCTCCCTCATTGAAATCTCTCAGAAACAGACTGCCTGCATATTTAACCCAATAGCTTTAGGCACTCCAAGATGGAGGAGGTGAAATCAAAAGTACCATATCAAAATTAACATCTAACCATGTGTTTTTCTCTTCTTCAAGTTTTGGAGTCATTTTTAACATGGATAGTAACTTGATTTGAAATTTAAACACACATATGCACGCCGATTTGCTAGCTGGAGAGTTTCTGTGCCTGAGAGAGGGCTGGTGACAATTGGTGCATTCAGTTTATAACACGTGTAATGATAATTAAGTTGATTGGTTGAACAGTATAGCTTTTTTTTTTTCTTTCGTTTTCTTCCTTTTCCTGTAGAGTAGCTCAGCTGGGGGTGGAAGGGTTCTCCCACACCTTCCCCCCTGCCAAGAAAACGTAGGTTGATACCATTTTTATTGTTCTTCTGGGGTGGGAAATAAACCATATGCTTTAGCATTTTGAATGCCTAAACCAAGTAGAAAATTTAACCAGGGGCCTCTTTTCCCTCCACCTACTGGACTTTGGGGTGGGGTTGTCCCTCCAAATGTTCTAACGACTTGGCATTAGCTTCTTTCTGCCCCGGGGCAAAGAGAGGGGTGAGGGGAAGAAATGTCAAGGGCTTCAGAGGCGAGTTGGGCTGAGTGAAGTATGGAGTGGGAAGCTTGCATCTGAAACCCACTCCTCCCCTGGATACCAGGCAAAGGCAATGAGAGTCAGAACCAGCTGATGCCTCTGCTGCTGCTTCCCGTTTCCAGGGTGAAAATTTCACAGCAGTTAATTCTAAAGGGAGGAAACATCGCTAACCAGAAGCGAAGAAGATCCTATCACCCAGCCCAAGCAATGTAACCTTTCAGGCAGGCTTTTCAGAGAAATCCGCATTTTAAAAGCCAGCATTCACGGTCCAAAATACGGGACGGGAGTCATAGCTCGTATGAAAATATGGAAAGCTTCTTTACACCCTGAGTGTTTGAAACGATCCGATGAGCATAGGAAGTGGCTGCCAACGCTCTGGCGGCTGCTCGTGCTGCCGCCGCCGCCGCCGCCGCTGCCGCGTCTCGCAGAGGGCTGGACAGAGGTAGTCCCGGTTTCAGCACAACCGGCGCTGGACAGCTCTCTGCACGCCGCACCTCCGCCTGCTTGCTTTTTCCCACTCGCTTTGCATTACTGGAAATGCATCTAAATTACGTCCTGTTCAACAACAAGTTGATTTTTTTTCCTGTACGGGAATTACAGTAGACGATTCTCTCAAATAAACTGCATTTTCTTCTTTACGGATTTGGCTGTCAGGCGTATTTATCCCGATCTCCCCCCCTTTGCAGGAACGAGTCTTTGGGAACGTGGTCCACCCAGGGATGTAAAACTGTGCTTACCGATGCATCCCATACGAAATGCTTATGTGATCGTCTCTCTACCTTCGCCATTTTGGCTCAGCAACCTAGAGAAATAGTAAGTAACAAAGGGAAAACACGGGTTTAATGCAAAGGCAGGGACATTGTGGCGAGTGTTTCTCCAGGGAACTGCATTTTAAATGGGAAAATGGAAAATGTTGCAGGGTGGCAAAATTGGGTTCGTCTCCTCCTTAGCTACAGAAGCTTGGTGAAATGAATTCTAGTTGGTGTGATATAACTAAATTCTACTCAATTTTATGTCTTCTAACTTGAAATTTCTACGGTATACTTTTGAGATTATACTCCAATCACATTACTAATATGCTACAAACTTTCAGATAAAAATAATTGCCAATTTAACCTTTATTTTAAAACTGGAAAGCTGTTCTGGGAAATTTGTGAAAATACCTTTGGCAGTAGAATGAAGACCCCAGACACTATAGCCAAACATATTGGATATCTGCATTGGATATTTTCAGTACAGGTTTTCTGGGGGTGTCCTTGGATATATCTATATGGTTTTTTTTTTAAATCAAATGAAGTTTTCATGAAAGTATGGTCTGTCAGAAACTGTAAAATCATTCTTTCAAAGTGGGTAGGCTTGTAAAAATAGTTTTAGGAAGAAAATGCTATATAGAACTGTCTAAAAGAAAAATAAGACACTTATCAAATGTATTTTGAGAAATTATTTCAAAAACTGAAATACTGAAAAATAATTATTCATATAAATGTGACTTTCTGCCTAAATCTGTCATAAATATGCATCACTCTTTTCACTTATTCTGATGATAAAAAATAACCTAGTATAATTCTATGTGCATATCTAAGATTTTGGAACACACTTGATCTTAGAATGTATTTCTTCAAACTTCCAAATTTAAAAACATGAAAAATATTTCATTAGTCAATGGCATGTTAGTATCTAAGGAAAGAAACCTCTCAGATCAGTGAATGCTTATAATCTTTTTATGTTTTTTAACAGATACAAGGCTTAATTTTCAAGGTCATGTATTTGGGGACTGATACTGGTATTCTAAAAATTATTTCTACCTAGTTTGTTTATGGAAAAATCATGAAATATATTCTAAGGTCTTGCATTTGAAATCTGTTGTTCTTCTATATCCACAGAGGCCAAACAAGTGAAATTAAATGAGAGAATACTCTACTTAGAACAAAGTTGTCAAAAGTCAAAAAGTTTGAAAATTTTACACTATTCATGTACCAGATTTGGTAACATGATGATCTGTAAATGGGAGGATTGAGATAAATTTTATCAGAAAACATATCATGAAATGACTGAACTGTAGTTAAGTGAATAAAAAAATGAATGCTGCTTCAAATTTCAGCTAGAGAACAATTTAACATGTGACCACTGACCAAGTATAGTTTCTGTTCTTTATTTTAGAAAACAGTAAGTAGATAATATACCATAATCAAGCATTTACAACTCTAAGGCCTGTATTAGTTCACAGTGGGAGAGAGGGGAGAGCTAGAATTAGTCATTTTAGTGGTTGAGAATATAGGAACAGAGTGGTTCCATGGGTAATTATCTGGTAACTACAACTGTATTGATGATTTTTGAGTGATAAGTTAGTTTTGCTGAGTTTAAGTTATCATTTTAATATATTAAAAAAAATTTCTTCTTTCTTTTTTCTTTTTCGTTCGATGTACAGATCATGGAATCCTCTGGTACACCTTCAGTCACCCTAATAGTAGGCAGTGGCCTTTCTTGCTTGGCCTTGATCACCCTAGCAGTTGTCTATGCAGCATTATGGAGGTAAGTAATTAGTTGATACACTTGAAATAGAATGCTCTGTTGTTCAGAGTTAAATCAGGGAATGTGATAACCATTATATGTCTCCTGTCTTCTTAATTTACTGAAATGTGTATTTTTACAACAGTTATAATTGTTGTGATTGAGCTATAATAAATGAGCTGTATTTATCTAAATTTTTCTGTCTATATTTGCCTGTGGTGAGAAAATAAACAAAACACACACACACACACACTTTTCTTCTCAAATGATGCTAACTTTCAACAAGTTGCTTACTCCCAAGCATGGTACTCTTATACCCTATTTCAGGTCTATGTGTGGATTCCATTTAACCCAATTGCTAGTGAGCCTGAGAGTTTACTTGGCATATGTAGTCAAATTATTTTATCTGTTACAGAAATATAGTCTCCAGATTCTTAAGTTTTGAACACATGCTTTCAATATGTCTTAGGCAATGAGTGAAACCTTCTGTGAGATTAAAGCACCAATATAATACCACTGCTCTAGAAAAGGCCTCTTGGTTGAGTGACTCCAATAAATCAGATTTTGAGAAATTGGTTAAAGGACGTCAGAAAAAATACATAAACAAGGAAAAAGGTTGAAAATTGTTGTATTACAATATTTGAAATTGTATCTGTTTGATATTATACGAAAATTACTATTTTCTAAGCTTTGGTGTATTCTGTTAATAAGAACTATGCTTGTGAGGTTTATTCTATCTACTCATATAATGACAACCAGTACATAACCATATGACCAAACTTCCTAATGGATTTTTAAAATTTTAGATGTTAAACATTTTTATATCCATTTGATTATTAAAAATGTGTTTTAAAATGCAGTTACTGTGTTTGGAGATAGACAATTATCTATCATTTGCTGAATGTTTGCAACATTAAAATTGCAAAAGTAAATGTGGTTTCTGCCTCAGAGATCTGCCAGTCCTGGTAAGTGAAAAATTAAGATTAAAAAACAAATCAGTTTAAATTAATTATAATTTAAGAAGGAAAGACCATTCGACTTAACATCTTTTTTTCTAAATCATTATTTTTCCATTACATATTTTATTCTTTTGAGGATAAAAATTAATTGTCAAAGGATATTTAAACTGTCAAAGATATTAATAATTTTCATGCTTCACACCAAAGCAAAATATGTATACCTTCTTGGCCCATTGGTACAGGTATATAATAGAGGTTCTCCTTTCTTGTGAAGGAGTTACCTAGTAGTGAAACACTGACAGATTGAGATAATCTGATGAAATATGACCTATCCTAGAAAAAGAAAGCAATGCTTCATTAATCTAGGCATGGCATGGCAATAGAGTCATAGGTTCAGGGCACAGTCAAATAAGCATTGTCCTGGTAATGTAAGAGCAAGATGGGCAAAGGCTGGGAAGAAAACTTTTTCTCTCTCAATTGCCTGAACTGCACTTTCTGAAAAATAAGGCAGTGTCTAGGGGGCAGGATATTAAGTAATCACAACAGCATCATAATTTATACTCATTGAAGTATTTAGAGCTACACTCCATTTCTTAGCACTTAGGGTTTCAGCACCATTAATTCCACCTTCTTCTTACTCTTGTATACATATGGCTAATCATACAACTAACACTACCAGTATAAGTGATGGGTAAAATTTATCAAAGAAATACAGGATTAATTAGTCCATAGTAAAAGTTTCTTTTACTCAGGAAAATCACCTACTACAATAGTTTTCCAGGAATTACCAATAACCCTTGACATGAAATTGTGAAGTACAGAGGAAAGTATCAAGAAGCAACACAAATCTGAGTTCCTTAAAGTTAGCAGTCATAGACCCATTGTCTACTTTTCACATTGCTCAAAAGTGTGTGTCTAGTAAAAGAGAAGAAGTAATATTCATAGTTTGATATAAGTGTCAGGACTCATGAATTGTTAAGTCAATCTTGTAGCATGAATAATTTAGTGCATTTTATAAACACCAAATTTATCTTGTAACATTATTGTATGGTAATAAGCATGTTAGGACACTATCACCCTTTTCTTCTAACTACAAAGTGGAAACTTTTTATTTTTTTAATGATTTATAAAATGCACAAGTATCAGAAGTATTTTATGTATAATATGCTCTTTTGAAATTGGCTAGTGTTCCATTTAGTTTGTCAGAAACAATACACAAAGTTATGGTCTCTCCATCTACAATTATGTTTTGTAGAGTTATATTGTTACATCAATGAGCAATTGAGCATGTCCTTTTAATAAGTGTATTGAAATTATGTATTAAAAAATTCTGTTTCAAACATCATACATGGCATAAAAAGTTTTAAAAGTTGAGGCATTTTATAGCAGTTTTTTAGACAACAATGTGACTTAGTATTGATGAAAATGGCACCAGCTAAAGACTCCTCAGGGTGGCCAGTTCTGGGTCTCTTATTACCCTGATATTCCTATTTACAGAGTAAATAATATTACTGAAACCCTGTTAATAATGTCATCTTTATGCTTGTGATGTCATAAAAGCCATTAACATCATATAAAGGATCGATTTTGTGCAGCCCTTAAACTTTTTGTTATACCTCCACCTACAGAAAAGGGACAGTTTAAATTTGATAATATGTTCAGTGTTCCAGTGTGTGGTTTATTATATTGTTAGCCTCTGATAATGCAGGGACAAGGTTAAGCAATACTTGCCATTTTGTGCTGAGACTCAACTTAGTTTAGCCCTATTTTGGTTGTTTCATGAGGAAAGAACTTTCTTTTATATTATAAAATTGGTTATCTGTTTTTTTGTTTGTTTTTTGCTCTTGTTTTTGTTTGCTTTCTCATCTGAAATATTCGATGTTATGTGGGGCTTCTGTGTAAAATATTCCTCAAAGAGAGAGAAACTTCGATAGATTTTTACCTTCCAAAGAGTGCCTCCAGATCTTGGGCACTCCCATCTAACACTGTACAGGAGAGCCCACACCTGCTGTGGAATGTGATTCCATGCTCTAATACAAATTGAGCAGGCTCAAACACACAGCAAGTACAAGCATATGTTTTTGTTACTGTCACTCAGAGATTTACCACAGGGTACAGTAAAGCAAAATAGCTGTTACCCTTTGAGGGCAAACAGCTGGTAGAACATTTGATTCTGAGCAGTTTTCTCCATGGCTTACATTCTTGGTGCACTTAAAAAATTACACAACTGACTGTATATAAACATTTCTTCATAAGGGTAAAATATGGCAAGTGCCATGTAATTTTCCAGTCTAATGGTAGATTATTTGTATATCAGACTAGTTTTTAGAAATATTCTTTTTTTTTTTTGACCAATTATTCAGGAAAAGAAAATATAAAGACTAACAAGCTTGACTACATAAAAATGCTTGAATGCATGAAATGGTGGGTGAAAAAAATGTTGACGGTTTCATAAAGTGATGGCAGCTTTCTTCTAGTAATCACTAGGGATACTTTTGAATCTGTGTGGGTTTTTGGTTTTTATTTTTTTTGGTTCTCAGAGTTTCTATTGGTTGATTTATATGACAATACTTAACATATGTGCATATGCATATATATGTATATTATAAAGGTACATTATACTAATTGGCATAGTTCAAAAAATTTCCTATTTCTAGTAAAAAATTTATACTGAAAACAGATGTGCAACTCGAGCTCTGTCAGATAAGCTGTCTATGTAAATGTCTAAGGAAAAGTAATTCTAAAGCACACTTGCACGTACCATGCCACCATACAGTTGAATCTCTAAAACAGTATTTATTTAAAAAGCTATTTTTCATATTTTTCTCCTGTAAAGGCTATGTTTTAGTGTTTTTTTTCCCTAGATGAGCTTCACCAATTTTCACAATATAGAATTCTGCACCTTTCTGTTGAATTTTGAAGTTGCACATTTTTTCTCTCCCTGCCTAGGTACATACGCTCTGAGCGGTCCATAATTCTAATTAACTTCTGCTTGTCTATCATCTCGTCCAACATCCTCATACTAGTTGGACAGACTCAGACACATAATAAGGTATGACTAGTAATTATTTTAATTCTGTTTGTATGTTTATGTTTTGACATAAAGTTGGTTGTTGATAATCTAAACATTTATTCTAGATACAGTGGAGAACTGATAAAATTATTTTTAAAAAGAAAATAATCTTATTGGTTTCTGAATAAAAGTATTGTCTGTTACAGTCCAGAAATACAGTCCTTGGCTTAATTTTCTAGGGGTTGAGCAGCTGTTTTTAATAGTAAAAATATGTGTTTGTTACACATTCTGTGAAAGCTCTATGAGTTCAAAGCCTTGGGACATCAAAAGCACAAATTTTGACTCATTATCCTAATTGTAATAGGATTGCCTGTGTTTGGGTGTAATTTATTAACATACTGATTCTTAAAAGGCAGCAATAAATTGCTTACAAGAGTAGCATTGCTCTTGAAAATCCACCCGAAAAAAGGTCTATAAGCAACACTGGAAGAGAGTATTAAGCGAAAGCTACTCAAGGTTTTATGCCTTTTAGAATTTTTTCCTTTACCAAAAAATATTTTGATACTTAACCAATATGGCAGTTTAACTGCATAGTCATTTTTAGTGGAATGTAAACGTATAGGTCTTATTTATATGAACTAACCTGAGTTAAATGACCATGTCTTTTCCAAAAATGACTGTCAACTCTCTTTACTAAACTACTCTGAAATAAGCCCAAGAAACCCATCATAGCAATCTTAAATTAACTTACCCTAGCCTTGGGATTTTGTTAAACACTGCTTTGATAACTTATTTGTCAATCACATGGTTTTAGGCCTTTTTTTTTCTTTTTAACTATTTTTTTCCAAATACTAAAGCCAATAATTCAACTTTTTAAATAAGCTTTTATTTTTAAAAAATCAAATGCACTTTCAATTTGTTCCTTTAATATGTTGGATATTCATACAACACGTATCAACCTCAAGGATTATGGATTGTCTATTTTGCTTATCTACCCACCTGATATTGTTGATTCTCACCCAAAGAAACTGATTCTGGGTCAGGGCAGGGCCTAAGAAACTGCTTAGATGATTCTGATGAAGGTTTCTTCTTGAACCACATTGCTGGAGGGAGGCCACTAACCCTTTAAGGATAAAACAAAAACAACAACCTAATAAAGGATCCTGTAGAAATTTAAAGCACTTTAATGTATTTCAGTATTTAGGGTTCTTTTTTTTTTTTGCTCTTTCTTTCCTGTTTCTTTTCTTCTTAAAGAAAGAAGATGAGAGAACATAAAGCTATTAAAATATATTTCAAGACCACATTATAGACATTTAATATAATTTAAAATAAAGAAATACTTTTAATGAAAAGGGAAAGCAGAGGGAGATGGGATCAAAGGTGAGGGAGATGCCAGTTGGAATTGGGAGAGGAGAAATAGAAAAATACAAAATAAGCAGTAGGGGAAGAAAGGAGGGTAAACATGGGCATGAGCTGGTAAGGCAAGGAGAAATGGAGAAAGTAAGAGGGAAAGAAGTAGGATGAAGGAGAGAAGACAGGCCTGCAGGTCCTGATGACTTTTTAGATGACTCCTGTCGCCTTTTGTCACCCTTTTGGTTGGTCATCTGGGCTGGGCTTTAGACCCTTTAGAAGGCTCATTTCCTGATTAATGCCTATTCACAATTCTTTAACCTTAAATCTCCATCCAGAAAAGGAGACTTCCCTCTGAATCAAAATATATCAAGCCTAGAGTCAGCTTTAGCCCATAGTTGAAGTTTTTTCCACCAAAGCCTCCCTTCCTGTTATTTTTTACCCTCCAAACACTCTTAAATAATTCACATTAGACTATGCAAAACTGCATGATCTTCAGTAGGAAATATGCTTTTAAAACCATTTCATGGTGTGTGGCAAAGTTTTTACAAGTTCTGAGCCAGCTATAGAATTTTCCACTAAGTTTACTACACATTTATAGTGGTCCAAGTCATGGACCAAGTGGTCCATAGAGAAGTATAATACAAGCCACAAATGCAAGCACCATATGTAATTTAAAATTTTCCAGTGGCCACATAAAAAAAAAGTTTTTAATGTAAAATTAATTTTAGTAACTCAGTATACCCAAAATAGTACCATTTCAACATATAATCAATATGAAAATTATTAATATGACATTTTACTATTTTTTTTAATTAAGTCTTTGAAATCTGGTATATATTTTACAGTTACAAGACATCTCAGTTTGGACTAACTGCATTTCAAGTGCTCAATAGGTGTATGCACCTAATGACTACCATATTGGGAAGTGTGGATTTAAACTGTAACTATTTTCAGGAGCTAAACTAGTCTCAAGAAGTTACATCCTGCCTACCTATTTTGGCCTTCCCAGAGTTTCAGTGTCTTCCTCTTTAATGAAAATACTTTTCTGATACCCACAAAAACTGTGAATATGCCTCAAAGATAAGATGGAACAAGTCTAGTTTTACTTTCTATTTTTGACTATGAGGAATGGCTGGTATGTTCTTATTATCTTTAAAAAAACAAAAGTATTTAGCTTGATTTGGTTCTCCCCAGATAACTAACTATAGGATAAATTTCACATGGGTTTGGAGCCATAGTGGTTCTGTTCCAGACTGACTATGCTAATTTTTGCTGCTACAATTACTGATACTTGTGGAGAAGGGTGGTGGTAATGACAAAGAAAATGAGAAATTACTGGGTTTCTGTCATGCTATGTTAATTTTGCTTCGTTAGCTCTGAGTAGATGAACTTGCAACCCTAATACAATTCACTATAAAGTGACTAAGGGAAAAAAAGGAAAACACTGAGTTTTTTACTCTTGGTCACTCTCAGTAATATCAAGTTTTTGGGCTTGGGGGTAATCGTATATTTCATCATGATATATGTATTGAATTGAATTAAATTGATTCGCCTTCATTTTATATATGAGATTTTCTATGTGAAAGGCTACACCTATCTTACTATACTTGGGAGTAATATTTAAAAAAAAATAAAAAAAATACATAACGTGTTATCTGTATAAACTTAGGATGACTGTTCTAGGAAAGCATTAAAAAAATGCGTAATAGTGACTGCTGGCTACTGTCTTTGAACTAATTTGTGTATACCAAAACCCAAAACAAACCCGTTGCCATTGAGTTGATTCCTACTCACAGTGACCCTATAGGACAGAATAGAACTGCCCCATAGAGTTTCCAAGGAGTGCCTGGTAGATATGAACTGCCAACCTTTTGATTAGCAGCTATAGCTGTTAACCACTACGCCAGCAGGGTGTGGAACCCACCAGCTGCCCTGCGGGAGGAAGATGTGACTATCTACTTCTGTAAAGATTTACAACCCTGGAAATCCTATGGGGCAGTTCTACTCTGTCCTGTAGGGTCACTGTGAGTTGGAATTGACTCGATGTCAGTGGGTTTGGTTTGGTTTCGTTTCTTTTGGTTTGGTTTGGTTTGTAGGACCCCTTTGCTGCTGTGGGCATTTTGTAATTAATAAGTTCCTTAAATTTTGATTTATGCTTTCGTACTTCCTATCTATGAGTTGGAATTGACTCGATAGCAAGGGGTTTGGTTTTTTTTGTTTTTTGGTATTTGGAAAAATGGAAACATTTTAGAGAGCTTCTTGATGAACAAGTTATTTGATACTGTCCCTGAGAGTTGTCATGGATAGCTCATATAAAAACCGGTATTTGATGCTGATGTCCAGAATAGTTTTGAAGTGTCATACAAAGATTTTTCTCTGAATTGCTTGTTGAAATATAATTGACCTGATTGTCTCACTGCTAAGTATCTCTGCTTCTGTTTGAGTTTGGATAGAAACAAGGTGAAATAATCATTTGTTTTAAATATGATGTATTCAGTGTTTTAAAGCATAGATTCAATTGCTGGTGGCAAAGTAAAGAATCAAATTCAATTTGCTATATCTCTTCTTAAAATGCAGTTCTAAAATTTAATTACAGCTCACATCATTATGTTTTGAACTTTTTCATAAAGTGACATTGTCCTTTGATCTCTTTGTGCATTTAAAATTTCAACCAAGGTGTTCATGTATCTTAAATGTTGTTTATTAGCAAAGAGTTTTCTTTGCACCTGGAAGTATGTACATATCTTTTGTTGTGATGTGTAAACTATTTTTTAAACTACTATTCTGGAGAAAGTGAAGATTATTTGGAAACAGATAAATTCAGAGAATAGTATTTTTATCATATCTACTTTTTCCCAAAAGACTTTGAGGTGATTTATTATATTAAAGCATACACAGCACTCTGCTTAATCAACCAAAGCTAAATTTGGTAAAACTCTTGGGGTTTTTTTGGTTAGATAATGGTGGCCACCCAAGATGTTGGAAGTACTGTTCTCTTCCACAGCCTCACTACCAGATTATAATGAAGGCAAACCTAAGTCCAAATTCTGTCATACATACCGATATAAGTGCTGATTATCCAGTCAGGAATAAAACCGGTTCTGTAGGCTCAATGAACTCCTGGGCCTTTGTCCTTTAGGTATCTTGACTTCACTCTGTATGAAATATTCCCTTGAGATGGCCATAGCAACAGTTTAGAGAGCCCCTTGGTCAGCATCATTCAGTCAGAAATTCTCCTAAACCAATGGCTGACACAGAATGATTAGGGATCCAACCATGAACCCCATCTGTAAGAGGTACAGGATATAGGCCTCAATGGAACTGTTTATACAATTCATTCAAGAGTAAGAAGTATTTAACTATATTAGCCAACCCACATATCCTCAATGCCTATATTTTCACCAAATTGAACCCATTAATACATCCATCATAATAATGAACCAGACACTATTCCAACAATAAAGACTCATCTTTTACATCCAGTTTCAGTTTGATAGAGTAAAGGGTTGATTGTGACAAAGACACCTAGATCAGTAGGAATTGTAGGGGCCAACACTAATTTAATGTCAGCTGACCAGCCTCCTCTGTGCATTCCTGGACCACTCCTAGAATTAATGATAAACTAACCGGTAAATATATAACACAATACTGAGAATACCTAAGTTTTGTAAAATAAAACAATACAATCAAATCTGAGAGGAAAGTTAGATACCAACTTCAGTCCTAAGAGACCTACGGGCCAAGCAAAATTCATTGATAGATAAAGGGAAGCTTCCATGTTTTTTGGTATGGGCGAACATTTCTTTAGCACTATTTCGGAGGAATTTATCTCCTGTATCTTTATGTATGGCACACTGAGTTATATAATGGGCTGTATCGTGCCCCCACACGGTTCCAAATATTCCCTAAGGGGTTCCTACCACCCCTGGTCGAGAACTTCTGAAAACTAAGCTACAGAAATAGGTTAACGTGTCTCTTAGGCTAGGCCTGCCAGCCCTTTTTCTGGCATGACATTCATAGAAAATATTTTCACTTGTATGCTTGCTGGGGTAACAGACAAGGCTTCTCCAGGCTGTCTGGAGAGCTGAGAAGATTAGACTGTCACTCTCAAATATTAAATGTCTCAACAAAAAAATTGTTTATCCTGACTGCCCTCACTTCCCTGTCTTCTACAGGTTCTTCTTTCTGATGCAGTTTGGCTTCTGCTTGCTAGCCCTTCTCTGAACCATTCTCCTTAAGTCTCCAATGACTACCATATTATCAAATCCAAAGGGAATTTGTTCTTTCCCATCTTATTTTTGGTCCTTTTCTAATGACATGACCACTTCTTAATCCTTATTAGACTTTAGTTCCTTCACTTCTGAGGCACTTAACTCCTGAAATGTCTTTATTCCTCTCTGTCCATCCGTCTCAGTTTACTTTTAGGGATCCTCTTTCATAGCCTACCATTAAATGTTAGTGCTTATCAATATTCTCTGTCTTGCAGCACTTTTTAAAACTCACATTGTCTACAAAATATTCTTACTTCATTTTGTGCTTATTTGCCCTCTATAAAGATGTTATGTTTTTGTTCTGTAGTTTATATAATTAGTAAAGGTATAAAGGTGAGCCAAACTAGAAGGCTGTGGTCATCCTAATGGAAAATTTTTGTGTGCTTGTGTTAGTTTTGAGCCCTGGTGGCTCAGTGGTTAAGAGCTCAGCTGCTAACCAAAAGGTTGGCAGTTTGAGTCCACCAGCCACTCCTTGGAAACCCTATGGAGCAGTTTTGCTCTGTCCTATAGGGTCACTATGAGTCAGAATTGACTCGACGGCAAAGGGTTTTTTTTTGGTTTTGTGTTAGTTTTTGCAGAATTGTGCTTAAAAAAAGAAAAACAACCTTGAATTTGAATACCTTTAATTCACCTAGTTCTACCATATCCTTCTTTTGTCATAGACTCAGCTGCTTCACACATTTATTGACATGCCTGACCTCTGAAGGCATATGTGTTTTCCACTTCTCTGAAGGAATATTGAATATGTGTTTCCAGCTACCCATTTGTTCCTCCTGATACCCTCTGAAACAGTGTGCCCTCTTCCCTTGAGATTCATTGCCCTACATGTGCCCCTGGGAGATAGCAATTACTTAGGTGGTGATGGTTTACAGCAGGCAGTTTGGGCCAGATAGACCTAAGCATTTAAAGTCTGGAGCCACTGGGAGATGCAAATGGTTAGTGCACTAAGCTACTAACCAAAAGATTGGAGGTTTGAGGCCACCCAGAAGTGCCTTGGAAGAAAGTTCTGGCAGTCTACTTTTGAAAAATCAGCCATGGAAAACCCTATGGAGCACAGTTCTCCTCTGACTCATGTGGAGTCACCATGAATCGGAATCGACTCGACTGAATTTTTTGTTTTTCCTAATCATAAATCTGTTGCTTCCTAGTTACATGACTTTGGGCAAGATACATAGCCTCTCTAGACTTTAGATGCTTCTTAGTATCCACCTTACAGTGTTGTTGTCAAAGTTATGAGAGAGATCACATACAAAGTACTTATCCCGGAGCCTAGTACTTTGTAAGCACTCCTAAAATAGTAGCTGTGATTATGACAATGATGATAATGATGACTCCCAGCTGTACATCTAGTTCCAGACTTATCTTCTGAGCTTTAAATTTCCTATGTCCAGTTTCCTGCTCACCACTAAATTCACCATGTCCCCACCCCACCTCAGTGCCAACAATTAGGGATAAATTGAGTACATCTTCTATAGCCTCCAACCCAGTTACACAAGCTAGAACTCTAAGAGTCATCCTCAATGTCTCCGTCTCCCTCATGCAGTAAATCTAATAAATCACACACCCGTGCCAGTTTTAACCTCAAATATTTATAAAATCTAGCCTCTTGCCTCAATAAGGTACTCATCATCTTTAGTAGTCTACTGCTTCCAGCATCATCAAACCCACACTCTACACTGTGGCCAGACGGATCAGGTGAAAATTCAGATTTGACCACTCCACTTCACTGTGTAAACATTTATTGTTGTTACATCTCTTACAGAAGTGGTTTTTAAGCTGTACTCAGACACAAGTAGTGAAACATATTTCACTTAAGTATGAAGATTGCTATTGACTGCTTTTCCCATATTAATATATTGGAGTTCAGGATTAAATTTTACTTAAGACCTCTGCAGCTACAAAACTTGAGAAACCACCGTACTATAACATGACCCACGCTGACCTCTCCATCCTCACTTTTAGTGTTTTACGACTTCCATTTTACAACACTAACAACACCAAACTGCTTATTTTATCAAAAACACTCTATGGTTTCTTGTTCCATGCTACCCTTCATGCTGGAAAACTGTTTTCCTCCCCCACTTCACTCGACATCACGAAAGTTTTCATCTGGCTTCTGCTCATTCTCTGACACTCAGCTCAGCCCTTTCCCCCTCTAGGAAACTTCCTTTCATCCTCCACTTTTAGGTATAGCTGCTCTGGGGCTTGGTGAATTCCAGTGCATACCTACTATATTGTATTATGATACTTATTTCCAACTAGACTATATATGTCTTAGGGCAGAGTTATGTTATATTCATTCTTAACTTCATTGCCCAGCATATAGTCTGAGTATAGTAAGCATAGGATAAATAATCATTGACTGAATGAATGAATGAATAGATTTATTTGAATCCATAATTTGGCCATATACTTATGGAGCTAATATGGAGTATTAGCTAGTCTTATAAGGATTAGGGTCCTCCACTCTAGACAGGATCTGAGCCAATATGGTGATAAAGACTATTTTCCTGGGGCCTGCTTTAAGCTCTAAGTGATTGATAGTTTTAAAGGTGATCTGGTTCCTGGATTTTAGCTAAGGACCACTCTAGAATCTAACAAATATGAATCTTCTTACTTGATAAGTCACACAAAATAATGTTCATGACCTTTAAAAGAAATGTGCCTATATATAATTCCTCTCATAAAAGTAATGTCCTGGCCAATAATGTCTCAAATGTGTGTTTATTATGTTTCAAATATGTGCATGATCTAATGGCTGAAGTTAAAGTTTCCTACTGAGAATTTTTTATATCTAATTTATTGACTGACTGATGTTTCTAAAAGGATTTGAATGTAATAAGCTTATGTATGATTCATTTGAGTCCATCTTGAGGTACTTACTAACTCTCCCTGGTTCTTCTAGATTCCTGAAAACTTCAATCAAACCATGTGACAGGCTAGTTGGTTAGTTTCTTGATTTTCCCAGGCTCTGGGTTATGAAGGATTAGTTTGTCCTGTTGGATCAAGATTAACAAAGTGAAAGACAGTAAGATTGGGAGACATCTTTGACCCACTATAACCTTTTAGTCCCCAACTCTACATTTTGGTTTTGTGTGGATGGAGCCAGAGGTTACATTATTGAAGTCAACTTGACGTTAGGGTATTGGATGGGTGTGATACAAGCAAAGAAAATGAAAATGGAATTATTCCAGAATAAAGAGTTATTGAAATAACTGAGATATCAGGAGCCAAATAACCTTGAGGGACAAGGAGGCCAGTTTGAGTACTCAATGAGTTTTCTTAGGTCAAACTCCAAAGCTGGGCAAAGCTCCCAAAGAGTGAATGCTCATTCAACAGAGGGAAGTAGAACCAAGTCTGAGCCTTGTATGCTGGTAATTGCTTTGGGAATATCAGGCCTACCCTGATTACCTTCTGTTCATTTATCTTTAGGCAGTTGTACAAAAGTGCCCTTGAGGCAGTGTAAAGAAACTACTTTGTAGAAAGCGTCCTTGAATTGGTTAATGCCCACTCTCCATTCTCACCACCTTAGCTTTAGATGTAACTTTCTGCTGTGTAGAGTTTTATCTTAGAAAATTAAGAGAGAGATACTCAGGTTTGTCAGGTATAAACTCATTTAGTTTATTACAAGGTAGTCATGGCAAGGCACACAAGTAAGACCTCACAACATTCATTGAGAACTGGAGAATCAAAATTAACAATTACAATTACAAGGTTACTTTGATGGTTAGAGTCCAAACCTTTAGACTTCAGGTTTTTACCTTTAACAAGAAGTCTCTGGAGGAAGGCTTAATCACAGCTCGCACTCAGCGGAGGTCCTTCATAGGTAGGTTCCAATGTTGGCGGCAGCAGTGGACAGAATCACAGTTCCATCTCTGTCTTCTCTCAGTGAGAGAGCAGAAATTTAGGGTTTATATGTGAATTTGTCACCTTGGCTCCACATAATAAGGGCCAGTGTGATGTCAAAGACTAGTATGTTAGGTCTTTTCTCCAGAGTTAGAGAGTAGCCAAATGATGCGTCTTTTCTTCAAGGTTAGCAATTAGGAAGGTTGTTTACATTTTTGTTATGTTTTTTTGTGTTACAGGATTATGAGTCAAAGTGAACTTAAAGGTTGTTTATAATCTTTACATACTTTACATGCTTCTGTGTTTCTATGTCTAAGTTTGGAAATTTTCTAAATAACTTTCTTATGACTTACAAGTTTCTAAAGACTTATAGTTAATGTTAGAGAGCCTCACAAAGGTAGACATATTTCTCTTTCTGAATTCATATTATGAGTGCTTATACATATGTATTTTGAAAGCATAATAGTGACCTACATCTTATGGAATTTGAGGTCATTATACAAATATACAGAACACCTTCATTTCTCAGTTCGACTACTATAACATCCTTCTAACTTTGTTCAGTAGCCCCTCCTTCACATGACTGAACAAGATCTTAAAACAACACCTGATCATATCATTTCCCTGTTTAAAACCCTGTAATGGGTCTGTCTGTAGGGCATATAAGATTAGTTCTGTGTTCTGAACATCATCCCCATTCAGGGTTACCTCTAGCCCATAATGTGACTTCCTGGGAACTAGAAAAAGACAATCCTTCTTGGTAGATAAATTATAAAAGTATGTTCCCCACTTCAGGCTGATATAGTCCCTAGCAGGGATTCTGGCTTGGCAACAAGGGCTGGATTTCAGCCTCTCTTTTCTGCTCCCTGCTGGGTGCCATGTCTCTGTGCATTTGTCCTTGCTGTTTACTTTGCCTGATAAACTCCAACCATCCTTTAGGAGTTGGGTAATGTAAATTATCTTAGTAAAGCCCGTTAGAAACTCCTTTCTGCTTCCATAAAAACCCACAGATGACAAGCAGATTCCGACTCATAGCGACCCTATAGGACAGAGTAGAACTGCCCCATAGGGTTTCCAAGGAGCGCCTGGTAGATCTGAACTGCTTCCATAGCACCTGGTATATACCTCTATTGTTAGAACCAACCACATTATTTTATTTTGGCACATTATTTTATAACTGTTCAATTACTGATTAACCTTGGCTGCTGTACTGTGATTCTCAAGGGTGATGTTTTAGACTTGTTTCTAACCTTTAAACTCACTTATATCAGTACTTGTTTTATACATGGTATGAAATCAATAAATGTTGGATGAACAACTAAATGAATGAATGAATAAGGTTGTAGTTTTATGAAATGAGAGATCGTAAAACAAGAGTACAACCACTTCCACACTGGGGAAACTATTTGGAATAATTGCAATGCAGGCCAATTTTAAAAAGTATTATGATTGTTGTTGTTTTATGATGAGAGGAGGGAGTTGAGACTTACAGAAATCTCTGAAGTGTTACACTGCAGATATACAGAATACTTTTGAGACCCTCCTCTGATGAGAGATAGTTGAGTTAAATCAGATTTTATCTGGATTCAGGGATATATAAAAGAAAATTTCAGAGGTTGAGTGGCTCTCCAGGAGTCTTACAGAAAGGTTGAAGATGATCTGTTTTTCTCCCCTGGAGTCATACCAGTAGAGAAATTACAAATTTCTCCCTCTGTATGATTTTTCTCCTTTCCTGTTCTCAGTACACAATATGATCTGGTCAGAAGCTTGGCTAATGTCAACAAGGGGGTCATAATGTAGGTGATTGTAGTTGATAATGTTTATGAGAATTCTTACTACTGTTGTTACTTGCCCTCAAATCAGCTCTGATTCATGGTGACCTCATGTACAACAGAACAAAATGTTGTCTGATCCAATGCCATCTTCATGATCGTCGGTATGCTCAAGGCTATTATTGTAGCCACAGTGTATTTTGAGTGCCTTACAACCTAGGGGGCTCATCTTCCAGCACTCTGTCAAACAATATTCTGTTGTTATCCATAGGGTTTTCATTGGCTAATTTTCCAAAGTAGATCACCAGGACTTAGTCTGAAAACTTAGCTGAAACCTGTCCACCATGGGTAACCTTGCTGGTATTTGAAATACCGGGACATAGCTTCCAGCATCATATCAATATGCCAACCACCACAGTATGACAAACTGACAGATGGGTGGTGGATGAGAATTCTTAATATAGTGCAAAGTACTGAAGTGCTAAATAAATACCACATAAGGTGAATTATTTTAATCACAGATATTCTCACAAAAATTAAAGACCCATGAGATAAAACTACAATTGAGTTTTCAATGGCCGACTTTCCTAAATTTTAAGCAGTGCCTTCTGGCGGTGAGTGTGAGATGAAGAGGGTAGAACTTAAGTTTATCACTAAAATTATTTGTCAAAGGCAACATTTGTCTTGGAAAGGGATTGGGATGGAAAGGGATTGGGATGGATGGAGAGAACTCTTTTCACAAATGCTCCAGTATCTAATTCAGGTATTAGTAAACTTTTTGGATAAAGGGACATGTAGTAAATATTTTAGGCTTTGATGGGCTGTAAGGTCTCCATAGCAACTACTCAACATTGCTGTTGTAACTTGAAAGCAGCCACAGGCATAAAGGAATGTGTGTGGCTGAATTTGGCCTGGGCTGTAATTTGCCAACCCTGGGCAATTTGAACTTTCTGGAAGCATCTAGTGTTCATACAAACAAAAAGAAGTACAATGTAAAGTGGGACCAGCCCATTTTTAGGCTGATGTTTTTATGTAAAAATGACCTTCAGTCTTGAAGCGTCTATACAGGGGTTAGCCTGTGTAGCCTGCGGAAATAGAACAGGGGACCTTTGACCATTTCTGAAAAGGCTTCTGCAGAGTTAAAAAGGAGTGAAAAGCACTTTGAATTTCTCCTTTGGAGCAAGAACTAAACAGAATCTCTTCACTTACAGTGACTGTCAGTTGCCAGATTATAAAAAAAAAAACAAAAAAACATAAATCACTCAGGAATAAGCAAGGCCTTTTATGAACTGAAGAAGCTAAAAGCAGCTAACAAATGTCCAATGCATAAAACAACAAAGCTGGCTGTCTTTGTAGAAACTTCTAAAGTACAGCAATAAATATTAAAGCCCTATTAGAGAAAGTCTCTCATCTGACAGTCTTGGGCAGAGAAATAACATTTGAAACTGAAAATAGGGACAGCAGCATCCAGCTAATTCCCCCACAAAATTCAGCCATAGACAGAGCCCTCTTTTCACTTTCCAGCCTCTTGTCCTTGCTCCAGCCTAAAGGTTGGATTATTATTATGTATATTAGTCATAAGCATTGCTACAGCAAACTTGAGAACTAAAGACCAAACATTAATGCCTATTATTAGAAAAAAAGAAGCATATTTGCAGATAAAAGTCCATTTTCCACTATTTTTGTAAAGGCTAGTCAGTTAATTTTAAATCTTAAGCCTTGAAGAAAGAAGTAGGTATATGACTGAGTTGGGTCTAGGTCTTAACTATCAAATTTAAAATGTATGAAATTCAAAGTGAGTTAAATTCAAATATATTTATACTTATCCTAAGCCAGCAGTGGTCTGAATCAAGGATTAAGGTTTCAATTGTAATGTAAAAAAGAAATGATTAGCTTTAACGGTAGAAGTATAAACAATCTCAAATCTTGAATATTCATGTGAGGGCCTTTATAAATGTTCTGTGTTAAACGACAATACACATGTTGTTGTTATTGTTGTTGGGTGCCTTCAGGTGGATTTTTGACTCATAGCGACCCCAGATGACAGAGCAGAACTGCCCCACAGTTTTCTAGGCTATAATCTTTATGTGAGCAGATGGCCAGGTCTTTTTCCCTCGGTGCAACTGGGTGGGTTCAAACTGCCAACCTTTTGGTTAGCAACCAAGCACTTAACCGTTTCACTACCAGGGCACCTTAGTATCTATCTGTATATCTATATTGTGTATTTAAAAAAAAAGAAAAACCCGTTGCCGTCAAGTCAATTCCGACTCATAGTGACCCTACAGGACAGAATAGAACTGCCCCATAGGGTTTCCAAGGAGCAGCTGGTGGATTCGAACTACTGACCTTTTGGTTAGCAGCCATAGCTCTTAAGCACTGCACCACCAGTGCTCCATTTTGTGTGTGTGTGTGTATATATATGTGTGTGTGTGTGTGTGTCTTTGTGTGTAGGAGATGATACATCAGTATATACCCACAATTACGACTACAGAGGATTTTGAATGACTCTCATCTGCATCTATTTTACTTTCCTACTGCTAATTAAATTCTGTTTGTATTTCACAGTCATTTTTCCTAATGGGTGAGAATGATGTACATTGCTTTTACAAAATATAAATTAGTTCTGGCCTTCTGGTTTTCTTTCTCATATAGAGACTTATTTTTTGTTTGTTTTCTTTTTATTAGAAATAGGAGCATCTATTTTTCTGTTTAAAACTTTGTGTATTTTCCTAATCTCCAAGTAAAGTTAAAAAGTGAATCTTGTATATACCTAAGGAATAATATTCTTTATGGAAATAAAGACGTAATCTTTATTGGCCATCTGTTGCTACATACCAAAGTACCTCAAAGCTTAGTGGCTTAAAATAACAATAAATATTTATAATCCTCATAATTTCTGTGAATCAGGAATTTGAGAGCCATTCAGTTGGGCAGTTCTCTCTCAGGGTCTCTCATGAGGCTGTGGTCAAGATTTGTCAGAGCTGTAATCATCTGAATGCTTGACTGGGGCTGGAGGATCCCCTGTAAGGTGTAATGGAAGCTTCACTTGTTCTAACTGCAGGCTTTTCAGCTCTACCACTTACTGGCTATATGCCCCTCATCAAGTTACTTAACCATTCTTCACACAGCCTAGAGATCTTTTAAAATTGTAAATCAGATCATGACACTTGTTTGCTTAAAGCCCTTCAGCTAGAATAAGTGAAGTTTCATTACACCTGGAATGAAACCCAAACCCCACAGCATGGCCCACAAGCTCCTATATGAGATGGCCCCTAAGCACTTCTCCCACCTCACCTCCTCATCTGCATTACTTTTCCGTTCTTTCACTGTATTCCTGTCATGTTGGTCTTCCACTAGAGACATTGCAGGAGTAGCCAATAGGCCATCAGCCAGGTGACCATATGTCCTGCTTGTGCCTGTTTCCCTGGTGCAAAATAACAGGGACAGTTATGAAAGTTTCCCATCAATTATATGCTTTGCCTAGCATACAAGTCTTTCCCCACCATGAGGCTTTCTCACAGATTGTTCCCTCTGCCAAGGCTAGTCTTCCATTCTTAGCCTAGCCTAATTGGCTGGTACATGTCCTGGAGCTCAAATATAATTTTCTCAGAGAGGCTTTCCCTAAACACCCACTCCTGCAAAACAAACCCAAAAATTATAATAGTTCCTGCTATTCTCTCTCAAGAAACCTTGTTGTTTTTAATCTAAACATCATAGCCATTACTTTAATTTGTAATCTTGTCTTCATTTAAAGTCAGAAGTGAAAGGACATTATCTGATTTACTCTTTATACATAGTGCCTAGCACAGGCCCCAGCACATGGCAGGCACTCATTAGGTATTTTTAAATCAATGATTGTACCAAAGACATTTTCCAAGCTTCAGTTCTTGTTGCTGTTGTTTTTTTAATCTGAAAGAGGAGATGTGTTATGAGGATCAAGTAAGATATTATACTTAGGACAGCATCTGTCACACCTAAGCTTTTAATAAGCCTTTTTAAAATTATTATTATTATTGAGGTAAAATTCACATAGAGTGAAATGCACAGTGAATAATTTGATGAGCTTTGACCAGTATATACCCATGTAACCTATAGCCCAGTCAAGATGTGGAACACTGCCGTCACCCTGGGAAGGTTTCTCTTGTCCTTTTCCATCAATCATCATCCCCCATAGGCAACTTTTATTCTGATTTCTGTCACCAACAGTAGGGTTTTTTTTTTCTGCTTTGCGATTTCAAAAAAATATAGTGAGAACTTTTTGTTCTGGCCTTTTTCATTCAACATATTGCTTTTGAGATGCAACTATATTGTTGCCTATATCAATGGTTCATTTTTTTTAATTGCTGAATATTATTCCATTGTATGAATATATTACAGTTTATCTATTCTGCAATTGGCAGACGTGTTGTTTTTAGTTTTTTGATCATTATAAATAAAGCTACTTCAATTTCTTGGACAAGTGTTTGTGTACACGTGTGTCTTTTGGATAAATACCTAGAAGTAGAATTGCTGAACTAATGGCAGGGTAGATATATTTTTAATTTAAAAAAAAAAAAGATTGCTGAACAGTTTTCCAACATGGTTGTACCATTTTATGGTCTTATCATCAGTCTGTGATAGTCCCAGTTGTTCCATATCCCTGCCAACATTTAGTGCTGCTAGTCTAGTTTTAGCCATCCTAGTAGGTATAGTGCTTAGAAGCTTGGCTGCTAACCAAAAAGTCGGCAGTTCAAATCCACCAGCCGCTCCTTGGAAAGCCTGTGGGGCAGTTCTACTCTATCTTGTAGGGTCGCTATGGGAGTAGCTGTGTCCTTCTCTAGTGGAAATATCCTTCTCCAAGCTGTTGCTTCCTTGCCTTGGTTTCCTTCCAAACCCTCACACTTTTTACATTTTTCACTGGAGATCTCTTGATTCAAGATGGAGTACATTTATTACTTCTTAAATATGTTTTCTTTTAAAAGTGGAGCATTTTCCTTCCAAAATGCTACATAGTTTTATCGAAACATGTGATGCAATTAGCAACTGAATTTATTTTCTCTTTCTTGAGATTTTTAATTATCAGCTAAGGGCAAAAATATTTCTAAGATTGAAAACTCATGGACTTTATGCGTGCCATTTATGACTAGGCACAAAAAGAGTACTTGTAGAGAGGTGGAACATGAGTAGCCATGTTCCCCTCTAAACAGTCAAAAGCTAGTGGCATATTTCTTGCATGGGAGCAAAATATTTCTCAAATTAAGAAAAAAATAAAAAGGATCAGAACTCATCCCAAGCAAATACCCTTTGACTTAATTTCCAGTGAATGAGAACAAGTTATGAAACCCATTAGTGAATATTCAGTCTAGAAACCATTTATGTATTAAATTTTACTGACTAGGTTTTAAAAAAAAATAGAGGCAGCATTCTGTATCTGGCTTCTTTTAAACTGCTCCAAACCAAATCCATTGCCACGGAGTTGATTCGGACTCATAGCGCCCTTATAGGGCACAGTAGACCTGCCCCATAGGGTTTCCAGGGGTGTAGCAAGGAGGGTGGGGAGGTAGAAGGGGAGGTGGGGGTACTTGCGAGGGAGGGGAAGCCTAAAGGGAGGCCAAAGAGGGTACGGAATGATATTCCCAGGCGCCACAAATATGAAAGGCGCCTGACTGAGGCAGTGGGACAAGAGGGGGGAAAGGTGTTTGCGGGG
>NW_004444019.1:7593762-7601382 GCF_000243295.1 Trichechus manatus latirostris
GGGGAGTGTTTCCGCTGATGCATTGCTACTATCAACGGGTATTCATCTTGAAGTTGGTGGGGGGCAATTTAGAGACTGGCCCTGGGTCCTCAAATTGTGTGTGAGGGGGTGGGTGGGGTGGGGGGTGGAGCACAACTTAGAGATTGCCCCTGGGCGCTTGTTACCTTCTCTAAGGCTGTAAATTTGTACGGAACATGACTGAGACATCTTTCTCCCGCGGAGTGGCTGGTGGGTTCGAACTGCCACTGTATCACAAGGGCTTCCTTTAAACTGCTCAGCAACCAAATATCTGAAAACAGCTGTTCTTCTGCGTATTAATGCAAATGCAATGAATGTTGTTATTCAAAAGGTAAAATAAGACATTTCCCCGTGTATCTTTAATAGAACATGGCCCTTTTTATTAATAAAATAATAGCACAAGGGTGCCTATATAGTTTTTCAAATACGAAGACGGATCCTGTTGTATAGTAATTGCTTTTTTTTTCTTATTAGAGAACTTTTCCATTTTTCCCTGTGGGGGTGTTGAGTAATATGGAAACATGATTATGTTGCATAACTATTTTTATGTTATCTTTTTTCTTTTGCTTTCTATACTATCAAGAAAAACTGATGTGTTTTAGTTGATCTCTAAGTCTTGAAGCTATATGTCTTCTAATTATTTCTTAGATTTACCTTATTAAGTGCCTTTCATTTTTCAATGACTTTTTCCCCCCGGAAATATCTTTTTATTCCATCCTGCACCCATTGCAGCCCTGTCTCGTTTGGCTTCATTAGCTATTGGCTGTAAATTTTTTAAAAATCAAAATAAAAACATTTGTCATCTGAACTAAATAAAATGCTGCTTACCTATTTCCACTGCTAGAAAGTGCTGATAAACTTAATTGAAAACAAATGGCAAAAAAAAAAAAAAAAATTACACAGATGGGAGAAAAGTTAATTATTTTCCATTTTGTCTGCTGATCATGTTCAAGATTTAGTTGACTGGTCTGCATTAGTGTCTCAAAGGGAGATGGTGTGAATTTTGTGAGAGAAGTGCATTTTTCGGTGTACATTCTCCCCTGAATACTCACTTGTAATTTCTGTTGGTGATAATAGAGCTTAGCTGTGCACATCCAGAGAAAACTAGATTCTTCAGGGTATCATGCAGGGTAGCTCATCACAGTACCCTTAATGCTTGTTGGCAGTCCTATCTATTTGTAGAAATGTGGTTGTTATTCTGTGGCAGAGATTGCTGGTGTGCGTTTATGCAGCTTCCCGTCTCATGTCCAGCTATGAAGAGGATTCTTGTTAAGCTTCCAGAGCCCATTTGTTGGGAAAGAGGGGAATTTGAATAAAATCTCTGCAGCTAGTAACATAAAGAAGAAAATGTTTAAGCTCCATTTTCAAAAATGGAATCATGTTCACAGAGAAGGATTTAAAAAAAAAAAAAAGCAAACTATTTCTGCTGGTAGGGATAATTCTAAGAAAATCAAAGGAATTCTTGGGGATTAGAGAAAATTAGCAAGTTACAGAGTTGAAAATAATGCTGATGGGAGGGGCTGGTTTTAATACTTTTAAAATTCCACCCTAACATGATTTTTCCTTTTCTTGGCACCTGAAGGGGACATGAAGAATGTGTACAATACTGACAAAGGGGCTAACTTGTCAACAAAAGAAATGTTAGCATATTGAATATATACATGAATATATGTGTGTGTATATATATCTATATCTATGTGTGTATATACATATATATGGAACAGTTGGCAATCGTTCTGATTATAAAATATTAGATAAGGTTAATGCATTCAGCAAAGTAAAAGGCTACAAAGTCATTAAAGAAATGAATTACCTTTATGTGTCAAAAAATGTTAGGGCTCACATCCATTTTTCTAAAGACTAAATGGTGTATAGACCAGTGCCCAAAGGAGGTATTATCACACTGCAATAGTGGGAAAAACATTTAAAAGAGGTTGACTTAGTAAGGGAAAAATATTTGAGAACCAGAGTGCGTATATTGGGAAACAATACAAGGATCCAAACCCATTGCCGTCAAGTCGATTCTAACTCACAGCGACCCTACAGGACAGAGTAAAACTGCCCCATAGGGTTTCATATAAGGATAAACCAAAAACAAACAAACAAACCCATTGCCATGGAGTCAATTCTGACTCTAACCCTATAGGATAGAGTAGAACTGCACCATAAGGTTTCCAAGGAGTGGCTGGTGGATTCGAGCTGCCAACCTTTTGGTTAGCAGCCAAACTCTTAACCACTGTGCCACCAGGGCTCCTCATAGTGGTTCTCAATTAGGGTAAAGGAGATAGGGCATTTAGACCATCTGGAGAGTTTTCAAACCATCTTCCCCTCACCTCCTCCAAATTCTGCTATGCCCTGGGGAACTGTATGAATAGATTGAACACATGACATGGCTGATTTTGATAGGCTGCCTGGTTCAGAACCACTGCTACTGGAGCTTGTAACAGAAAATGGAAAGCTAGCTAAGAAACAGAAGGCTGAAGTTTGCCTGTCAGTACTTCTATGTTGGTCTATTCCATGTAATCTATTCACCTGGGCTTTACTACATGTCAAATAAGGATAAGTATATACTGCATCCATGTTATGAAGATTAATATTAAACTCTTTGACCTTCCCAGAGAAAAGCACAAGATTAAGAGAAAGGAATCTAGCAAAGCCAAAAATATCATATCATTTCAAATTTGCTTAATAAGAAAATGAGTCAGTACAGTGTAAATGCAAGTTCTCAGCTCCAAGCAGATGAGATTCAACGAAAAGCAGAGCCTACAAGGAGAATAATTTTAAGTAATAGACAGCTTATAAGTCTTCAATGACTAACCTTGTTGCAGCCAATTTTATCAGCCCTCCTACCGCATTTCTTTAATGTTACCTCCTGTGCCTATCTTCAAGAACATATGGTTAGTTTTAACCTTGAAAAGGTTAAACAAGAACATGTTATGTTTTTCTAACCTCTTCTTTATTTGTAATAACATCTTGAAGTATCTCAGCACATACTGTTTCCATGATATACTAATGGAATCAGATAAAATGAAGGCATTGAACATATAGGAGAGTTAAAAATAAAAAATATAATTCTTCAAATTGGATAAGTTTTCTTTTTAGGTTGTAACAAGCCATATTTTCCTGACTGTATAATTATACTTAGCAAAAGAGAAAAAGTAACTAGAAGTTAAAAAATAATCTTGTTTAACTTAAATTTATGTGATCAAAAAGCATCTCTTACATTGAGATGCCTTGTATATAGTCTGTTTTTTTAATACACAAAAATATGTGTGTGTTTTGCTCAGTCATAATTTTTTTCCTCATAATTCTCCATTTTATTGTAGGAGAGAGGATATGAAGGAGAGACATATTAAAAGTCAGACTTTTTTAAAAAATGTCAAGATACGATGTTCTTTTAATGCATTCTAGGCCAGGCTAGATGAGTAAAGCTTTTGGGTAAAATATTTTCTCTGTGTTTTATATGGTGAAGCTATCTATATACTTCCATGTGTTACACCAGACTTCCATGTCCTGTCTTCCAGAGTCAGTCATTCAGACACACATAGGTAGTAGGCCTTTACTTTAAGTGCATTTTCCTTTCTTTGAGAAATGCAAGAGGAGAGCTAGTGGCATTTCTCATTGGGACCAGAAATCAACCTATAAATTTTGTTTTATAATTAGGACTTTCTTCTAGACAGTATTTCAGAGCTAACTTGCTATAACAAAAAGAGCCCTGGTCTCAAATCTTAATGCTGTCACCAACCAGGAGGTAATCTTGGGCAAGGTGCTTAGCCTATCTCAGTACCAATTTTTTTAACTATAAAAGGGAAATCAGTGTGCACATGTTGAGTGGAGGTTGGGTGGCTAAGGTGGATTATGGGCAGAATGAGATAGGGCTGGGAGGAGGAAAATGGAAACCATCTTCAACTTCCTTACAAAGTTCTAAGATTCTAGGATTCTTACCTAGAAAAACAACTGATTTTCTTTTTCATTTCCAGTATTTCTATTGCAATATTCATAAACTATCTCCTAGACCAGTATCTGTTTTTATTAAAATATTCTAATTTTCCTATATCCTAAAATTAAAACAAGGGCATTATGAGTTGCTATTGTGTTTTTTCCTAACAATTTAGTGATGATACATCTGTATACTAAAATGGGAAATATTTTGTTTATTACACATTGGAACCAGTCTAAACTGTATTTAGGAACATTATCTCCCTGCAAATGGACCAAATCTGCCCTCATTCTCTTACACAATGATCCTTCCTCACGGTAATTATCAGGAAATACAGTCGTGTGTTGGTCTACGTCCACAATTTGTTCTGTGAAATAGGACATTATGTGATTTAGACATTGTGTGAATGCCATAGGCAGGACCCTGTTATTGGGGTAAAATGCTTAGATTTTATTTCAAGGGCAGTGGGAAGTTTTGGAGGGTGTTAGGTAGGGTGGAGGGAGAATGGCATGTTCTGATTTGATTTTTTGAAAAACTCTCAGGCTGTAGTGTGAAGGGACTCTCCAGGGTGCCTGGGAGGCCAGGAAGGAGGCTGCTGGAATACTCCTGGAGAATGATTATGACTAACTGGACTAGGGTGGCAGAAGAGAGGATAAGCAGAAAGACTTGGGTTGTATGTCAGAGGAAATTTCACACTTGTTTTTATAAGAGACATAAGATACCGAGTTGCATGTAGGAAGCTACGTTGTTCACTGTGTCTGGTTATGTCTGCTAGTCCCATTCTCTGATCAAGATTTCTGAACTCTGTTATAACTTTATGGGACCAGGGACACACATGCAGTCAGACATTGCCCAAACGGCATTATGTGGCACATGCCTGTAGTGAAGAACAAATCATGTCTGAAGTCATAGCAGTTCGTTTGCTTTTGGGTGTTTTTGCCATCATTTCCACATTCTTTTACAACAGGCTTTTGTGTTTGAATAATTATATGCAGTTGCACTACTGAATAGAAAATTGTCACCAAAGAAACACAAGGAAAATGGTAGCACCAAAGCTAATCTATAGCTGTGGCCTTTCTTCTTGAGTGTTGCTGGAAAACTTTTCAGAACACTGCAGGGAAATGCATGTTTTTGTAAAAAAAAAAAAAAGTCTCAAGCTGTTAGAACTGATAGAATTTCAGAAATGCCATAAGTTTGGATTGCAATAGATTTGTAGGTTTTATAAGCAGAGTGTAAAAAAACAAAAAACAAAGAAAAAAAAGAAAATTCTTTAAATATTCCTTTGGAATCAAAGTTCATCTAGAATGCAGAGCCATCAATTGCAGGACTGAAAATAGGTCTGACCCCAAATACTTATTCAGGGGCTACTGAATAGAATTGAAGTTGTTGTAAAATAGGCTAATTTCTATAAGCTATACTTCATCTGGAGCCCTGGTGGTACGGTGGTTAAGAGCTCAGGCTGCCAACCGAAAGGTCAGCAGTTCAAATCCACCAGTTGCTCTTTGGAAACCCTATGGGGTAGTTCTACTCTAATCAACTCAATGGCAGTGGGTTTTTCCTTCATCTATTTGAAAATCATAAAGCCTCAGTAAAATTATAAAAGTGTTTTATTCTAAAAGCTCTTTTTATACTTTTATTCAAGAACCTTGTAAAATGAGAAAGCCCTAAATGAATAAATATATGTACATATATGAATCTCTATGTAAGTTTCTTGAGATGGAATTATCTTCTAAGCCATTGTATACAGTAATACATGGAAATCTTTGGTTTATGTTATATAGTATTTATTTCAACCAATAAAATTGAAAATTTCCAATAAAGGCAAACATATTTTTATACTTTTAAGTAAAGAAGAATTGTATGGTATATGCCCAAATATGATCAGAATTGGAAGAACTCAAGGTTAGTTGTGAATTCCACATGTACTTTGGAATTTGTTGTTAGAATAACTATATGTTTAGAGAATATTTTATGAAATAATTTAGGTCAAATTAGAGGGTCTGTCTTTAACAGGTTGTAAGCATTTACAATCAGTGTTAGCCTGCCTTGTCTTTAATGCATTCTGTATCTCCTATGAAAAGGTAAATATGTTTTTAGGGAAAGAAAGTAACAGTGTATCACAAAAGATCAACACTATCCAGCCCTTTCTTGTCTTTAAGTCAACAAACCTTGGATTGGATCCAAGATACACTGGTCTTATATGGAACTCTGGTTTGTGCTACAGAAAATCATTATTTATTTAGAGTTTCACTGTGGTTCATAGAGTTCCTATCTTAAACGGGATAATTTTATTTACCTGCTTATTCTTGACTCTTCATTTTTTTCTCAACATATTTAAAATAGTAGAAAAGATAAACAGACATGAAGGCATGTGAAAGGTTAATACTTTTGAGGAGCGGTTTTCATTTTTTCTTCGTCATTGTTCACATTGATCTTATTAATATCAGTTCTTTACTGACACAAGTGGTTTTCTCAGTGGACGGTTAAACCCATGAGCATGTATGTTATTTTTAATTACTTCTAACAGTGTTAAAAAAAAACAAACTATCAATTATTGCCAGTTTCTCAATTTTCTCATCAACCTCATATGAACATTCTGACAATTGAGTTTTAAATATAATAGTGCATCTGAGACTTTACACATGCATTTTCTAAACATAGATGTCAAATATCCCCCCAAAGGGAGCCATTTTGTGGTTTTCATTGACTGGAAAGATTTAGAGAAGTGTTGTGAATCTGACTATTTAAAAATAAAGGCTAAAATTAAGCTTAAAATTCTAGGTATTACTTACCTTTATTAAACAGTAGCTCTCGACAGGCTGCCCCTCGCAGTGCTAGGCTGGGACTGGGGTCCCTCAGACGGACAGACAGAGACAAGGCTGCCTCTCACCGCGCAGGGCTGGGCCTGCCCGGGGTCTCAGGCCGTCTCCTGCAGTTTTGTTCCTCGGCCGTTTCCAGAGGCTCTTGTTAAGTAGGAGCTGCCTTCACATGCGCTCTGGGGGTCCTGTGCCGGGGGGGGGGGGTGGTCAGCGGTTCAAGAGATGATCAAGGCACAGACCCCGGGAGGCCCACGGGGGCGCTGTGAGGTGGACCTGGAAGCTTGCTTGGGATCTCCGAGGAGGGTGGAGCAGGGGCTTCTCGGGAAGGTTCAGGGGGAAGGCATTGGGCTACTCGGGGTCTGAGCACCTATGACCATCTGGCCAGCCGCGCACCCACCTGTCCTCCCTCTAGCCATGACTGTTCTCCTTGCTCTCTGGAGTCTCTGGCCCTCCCAGGAGCGTTAGGCAGACAGACCTGCTTTCAGGCACCCCGACAGCCGCGGGGCTGAGATTCCGGGGAGCCTGGTCCCCACCTCACCTGTCTGTGCAGCCCGATTCCCTCCTGTGTCCTCAGGAGCTCACTTGCTCAGGCAGGCACACCTGGTAGCGGCTCAGAAGTCAGTCCTTCATAAAATGATACTCGTGAAGCGTGTGCTTTTTAGCTCAAGTACATCCACGAGACTAAATGGGCAGCTCCTGTCCAGAGGTGAGATGAGAAGGCAAAGAGGGTCAGGAGCTGGTTGAATGGACACGGGAAATCAGGGGTGGAAAGGAGGAGTGTGCTGTCACAGTATAGGGAGAGCAATTAGGGTCACATAACAATGTATGTATAAATTTTTGTAT
>NW_004444019.1:7601482-7746207 GCF_000243295.1 Trichechus manatus latirostris
AAAGTACAATTTAAAAAAAAAAAACTCTCAAGAGGTATTAAAGGAAGCTACAAACATAACTTTGCTATGATTTTCCAAGCTTGCTGTCTGTAAGGCAAGAGAATGAAGCAATTCTATCTTGATATACTAACCGGTGCAAAACGGTTGCTGACATCAGTGAATGCTCTTTACTAGCGCTGGTGCCCGCAGGGGATACAAACCCTCACTCTCATTCATCTGCTATATTTAAGATATATAATTGGTTATGCTTCCAAAATATTTCTCAAGTTTTTTTTCTTCCAAAAATCATAATGATGAGAAGGAAGATTTTTATGTGATGGCACATAAATGACTTTTGCATTTTGACACAAGGAAGTTGGATGACTGGAGTGGAATCAGTGTTTTTCGTTAAGCAGCATTCATGTTTCCTAACAGCACAGTGTTGAGCACTATCCTTTGGGAGCTACAACAGTCTAGCTGGAATACCAGTGTTCTGTTTGCCTCATGTATAAGTCTTCCATATATTAACTTTATGTTTAGAAATCAAGGCTCAATTTTAAAACTGCAACCACTGAATTTCTACCTTCATCTTCAAATGCAGGCAGATCAGTGGTCTACTTTTTATTATTATCATTATTATTATTTTTATTTTTTATTAACTTGGAGAGGCTTCATGGAGAAGGGAAATTTCAGAAAGATTAAATGCAGAGGGAGATCAATGGGATGTCTCATAGGAATTCATATAATATTGTTTTGGGAAGTAGTAGTAATGGTTAACTTCCATCAAACCTCTCACTTTGTAGATGAGGAAACTGAGACGTAGAGAGTTGATTAAAGCAGATAGTTAGCAGCAGAGCTGGTACAAGCACTCAGCTTCCTTGGATTATTTGATACTCATACGAATCTCATTTAGATAACTTTTGTATAAATAGAATATTCTATTTCAAATATATTCTTAGATTTCATAACAGGCAGTTTGAACAGATAATACTGTACTCCAGAGTCAAAATTATAAAAGGATGCAGGGGTGGAACCCTTGCACTCAGAAATGTGCTCATCCACAGATGAGCATATATTAATGCTATCCTTATTCACTTCTTATCCTCACTTTTTACCAAATCAAATATAAACACGGTGATAAAATTATATCCAGTTAAAATTTCTCGGAAAAGCTGATTTACAAAGCCAGGAAGAATCTCTCTGGGGAAATTTATTTTACTTGAAATACAAAAGTTAAATACAACTACGGTATCTGTGATATATAAACTAAAGAGATTTATACCAAGAAACCACAGTGGCTATTTAAAACCCAGCAGGGCTTCCTTTTCATGTACTAAAATCTATCAGTGTGATCAGTCTTAACTTGAGCTGCCAAAACCAAAAAAAAAAAAAAAAACCAAACCTGTTGCTATCAAGTATATTCCGACTCGTAGTAACCCTTCAGGATAGAGTAGAACTGCCCCATAGGGTTTCCAAGGAGCAGCTGGTGGATTTGAACTGCTGACCTTTCGATTAGCAGCTAAGCTCTTAATTTGAGCTGCCAGTCTTAAAAATCTATTCTTTTTCACTCCTTTTCTGGTTTAATTACTGTATCTTCTTAACTATATTTTATCTCTTTTTCTTTTCTTTTTTTACTCCTCTTTATACTGTGACAATATTTCTCACTAGATGGGCATGTCTTCTGCCCCCTCCCTTCTCTTCTTTTCTTTTAATTTTTGTGCAGTAACTTGCGTATCTTACTACCAAAGCCATTTCAGTGCTGCATGTACAATTTCATTATCCTGCTTTGGCTCTTGCATTCTCGCTTTAGGTTTACATCTCACAAATGCAGCTATAAATGTTTCTCATCTATACCAATTCCACACACACACCAAACTGTCCTATAGGAAACAAAACAACATCTGCAACAAATTTTAATGAGAGTTCCTTTCAACATTAAAAAGAAATATATTTACACAGTTGCCAGGAAAATACCTATTTGTTTCTAAACTAGTTGTCCTACAGTATTCTCAAAATCTTGTTCATTGTTTTTATTTCATTAATGCATTAAATTTCTGGGAAGTCTGAATCATTTAAGAAATATGGTCTTATTTCTAAACTAGTTATCCTATAGTATTCTCAGAACTGTGTTCATTGTTTCTATTTCATTATTGCATTAAATTTCTGGGAAGTCTGAATCATTTAAGAAACATGGTCCTATTGGTTTCTCTCCTAGTAAAATAACTAACCAAAATATAATTAGCCTTCTATCTCTCTCTCTACCTTTTCCCTCTCTTTCTGTTTCTTACTGCAGTCCTGATAATAGCCTTTCACCAGAAACAAATAAACTGGAACAGTGATTTAGACAGTGGTTCTCAACCCTGGCTACTCATCAGAATCACTCAGAGAGTCATTTACAGCTGAACATCCTGGGACTCAGCTGTGAAATCAACTGAATTAGAGTCTTTGAGGATGAGCTTAGGGAACTAGAGTTGTGCAGAGTGTCACAAGTGATGCTGATATGCAGCCAAGGTTGAGTCACATAGTTTTTACGTTGCTATCAAGAATAGACTTTATAAAATGATATTGTGCTTCCACACAGGTAGAAAAATCAGCTGTCCATAGAGCAAAATGTAAATATCTTTACACACACACTTCACCCCCACAAACAAAATTCCTCTTCATTAGCCTGACTAAAATTTATCTCACATTTGATTCTTTTAACAACCTTGTGGACTGTATATTATTATCCCTCATTTTGCAGATGAAGAAACTGCCCGAGGTTATGTGTTTTCTTAAAAAATAAATTTTTAGGTTTAATTAAAATCTAATTAATTATGAAAGCATCTCTATAATAAATCTGACTTGGATGGAAAGTTATCAAATCATATGTTCCAAAAATAAAGAGATAATTTTCTATAAATTTTTTTTTTAATCAAAAATACTACTTCTCTATTCTATAACTTCAAAAACCTGAGGTTACTGATTAATTTTTAAAATAGAAATTGTTCCTGGTCACTTTCTATCTTTCTATTTTCCCTAAATATGTACATTCCTTGGGTTATGAACATTCAACCTCATACAACCAATAGTTATGAACCAAGCCCTGTAAAGCCTATTATATTAAAAACTGAAGGTACATACAATGGTTCCTAAAACAAACAGGAGCTACTTTGAGAAACACATCAAAACATTATTATTATTATGTTAAAGATGTTTTAGTGTATCTGGAAGTGTTTCTTTAGTTTATTTATGCACAGAAAGGTACACTATATACTATATACTAAAACAAACATTTGACTGACTTTAGATACCAACTGTACCTAACTGTTCCAACTTAGGGACAAATTTGACTTAAAGACAGATTTAGGAACAGAACTTGTTCATAATCTGGGGACTGCCTGTACTGTTTCCATGTGCATCCTGAAGCACATTTTCAATTAGCTTAGCACAAATCCACGATGGCCTGGAGTAAGCAGAACATTCTTCCTTTTGGTAATAACTTGCTCATCTATGTAAGACAAATGACTCCTTAGAGGCAAATGTAGTTTGTTATACCACAGTCCTTGCTTCATTCCTTGGTCGATTATTTACATGCTTAATACTTGAAAAAATTTTACAGAAATACTTCAGATTACTTGAATCCTTTCAGGAAGTATATTAAGATAAAGGAGAGTTTATAGACTCTTTCTTAGAGGTTTTATTTATTTGTTTTTTTGGAAGGTAGTGCCTTATGTTAACAAATTTATTTTGTTCTGCTCAAGAATATTAAAGAGGGAGGAAAAAGAAAAGGAAGGTATAGTTCAGAGCTAATGACATGGAATGTTTTCTGAATAATTAAAGGTAGTAATTAGATATTTGTGTATGTATCTTCAAAGGACTGTATAGGATGTTAATTGTGTCTTGTAGACAGTAAAAGCTGAAAAACAAAAGCTAAATGAGTTTGTATGTTTTATTATTGTTATTATTGTTTAAGGGTACATATTTTAGATTTTCAGTGTTTATGTATACTTGGTGAGAGTGAGGGGAACAGTCCAAAGTCTCTGGAAACTTTAGATAGATAGAAAATTGCCCCTTGAGGCCCAATGAGCATACCTCTTTTGAATAAGTAAGAAATGGTAACAATAATTGCTACTGACTTATTCAACCCCTTAGCTCTACTGTAAGGTCAGCATATAGCCAGGATGCAGTAGGACCCCCATACAATATACTACTGTTAGGTGATGATTGGCTTTTGAAGCAATTTGATATTGAAATGCTTTGGTGTTCTAGCTGACATGGAACAAGCTTTTTTCCTGTTCCCCAAATAGAATTTTGTAACATAACTTTTCTGTTTTCTTAAACTTTTTGTAAGAATTATCATTTCTTTAGGCGTGACCAGCCATCAGCAAATATCTTAAATGCTACTTTGTTTACATAAAATACTTCCATTGAACCCAGTGGTATAATGAGTATTTCAAAATAAATTTTTTTCAATATTATTTTTATCATGGAAACCTTGGAACCAGCTTAAACTACAGGTTTTATTACAAAGCTGTAATCGTAGCTTTTGGGTAGAATAATATTTGGTGATGGAAACTTGTTCATAATTTATTGTTACTATCAAAATATTTGGATTTTCTCAGTTTAAGCATTTACAGTTAAATATTTTGATTTGTTCTGTGCCTTCAGTTTAAATTATTTCAGGACTTTTCATATGCGTTTAAATAATGGTGCGATAATCATTCAGGACGGAAATAAAAGTCATCCTTTCCATTAAGAAAAAAAAAGATATATTATGACAGATAGAAAATAAGTCATTTGTACTTGTCAGGGTATTAATTTGTTCACCAGTTTTAATGTTACATTTTAGTAACATACCCAACAATCTTTTCCTATTAGACTATTTTTAGCAGCCACACACACACACACACACACACACACAAACCCGTGCATATGTAAGTTGAGATATATCAAATAAAATACTTCTTTTACATAGAAGACACTTGAGATTTAGAAAGCATTGCTATAATAAATTTTGTTATTTAAAACTGAATTGAAAATTGATTTTAGTTTCATTTAATTTTCAATACAATTTAAACAATTTTTTTTCAATTTTTTTGTTGTACTTAAAGTGAAAGTTTGCAATTCAAGTTAGTCTGTCATACAAAAATTTATACAAACATTGTTATGTGACCCTAGTTGTTCTCCCTATACTGTGACAGAACAGTCCTCCTTTCCACCCCTGATTCCCCATGTCCATTCAACCAGCTCCTGACCCTCTCTGCCTTCTCATCTCGTCTCCGGACAGGAGCTGCCCATTTAGTCTCATGTATCTGCATGATCTAAGAAGCACACTCTTCATGACTGTCATTTTATGTCCCAGAGTCTAGTCTAATCTTTCTCTGAAGAGTTACCCTTGGGAATGGTTTTCTTTCTGGGTTGACAGAGTCTGGGGGCCATGCTTTCTGGGGTTCCTCCAGTCTCAGTCAGACCATTACGTCTTTTTTTTTACTAGAATTTGAGTTCTGCACCCCACCTTTCTCCTGCTCCATCTGGAACTCTCTGTTGTGTTCCGTGTCAGGGCGGTCATTGGTGGTCGCCGGGCGCCATCTAGTTCTTCTGGTCTCAGGCTGATGAAGGCTCTGGTTTATGTGGCCCTTTCTGTCTCTTGGGCCACTACTTTCCTTGAATCTTTGGTATTCTTTATTCTCCTTTACTCCAGGTGGGTTGGGACCAATTAATGCATCTTAGATGGCCGCTTGCTAGCTTTTAAGACCCCAGATGCCACTCACCAAAGTAGGATGCAGAACATTTTCTTAATAAACTTTGTTATGACAGTTGACGTAGCTGTTCCCTGAAAGTATGGTCCCCAGACCCCTGCCCCTGCTACTTGTCCCTCAAAGTGTTTAGTTATATTCAGGAAACTTCTTAGCTTTGGTTTAATCCAGTTGTGCTGTCTTCCCCTGTAGTGTGTGCTGTCCTTCCCTTCACCTAAGATAACTCTTGATTACTATCTAGTTAGTGAATAACCCTCTCCCTCCCTCCCCACCCTTGTAACCATCAAAGAATGAAATTAAACAATTTTTGACTAGGTTTGGGATTCATGTCATCCTGGCATCAGTTTCTGATACTTACTGTCTGGACATTGAATGGTAAATCCATGGGCACTGTTGCTGTCAGTCACTTTGACAACTGTAAAACCTTAAGTGCAGCCCTGAAAAATTATGGCACTGGGGTAATGTCACTGTTGTATCATGATTGACTTGTCAATCAGCAGAAGTCCTTGGGTAGTGCAAATGGTTAATGCAGTTCAATGCCAACTGAAAGGCTGAAGGTTCAAGTTCACCCAGAGGTGCCTCAGAAGAAAGGCCTGGCAGTCTACTTTTGAAAAATCAGCCATTGAAAACCCCATGGAACACAGTTCTCCTCTGACACACATAAGGTCACCATGATTTGGAGTCAATTTGATGGCAACTTGTTTTTTCATCAGTAAACAAATTCTGTTGCATTATAGCAGTGTTGTTTATATTGAACTATTCATAAATGTGGACTATATTTATTCACAAACCAAAAATATCTTCCATTAATAATATTTATTTTTATTCCCAGTTTGGAAATGATGAAGATTTCTTTGTTCTTTGCCTGACCTTGGAAAGCATTTAGCATGTTTTTTTTAAGAGATATATATGATTGTATTATTTTTTCAAATTTATGAATCTTATTAAAAAGTAGAAATCAGATAATAAGGATTTGAACAGTACAATGATAGTATTTGAATATGTAACTAAGTAGATTTGTTGTATAATTTTTCCAATATGGTGCAATTATAATTTTAAAATCTAAATTAATAACAATTATATGTAAGTTAGGGAATGACTGTATCTTATTTTCTTGGACATACGATTTGACTGAGTCCTCCCAAAGAGCCTGCTTCTTTTTGGGTGAGTAGGAAGTCAGACCCAATGTATTATATTTCACAATTATGACATTATTTCCAGTAGAAATTATTGCTGTTCCTGTTAGACTTCTCTCTAAGCAGTCACTATTTTTACAAGATGACGCTGCTAACGTTTTAAGGCAGCCAGAAGGCTGATTTGCCTTCAGGCTCCCAGGGCATTGTGGGAGTGCACACACAGGTATTGACACATTCTGTCCTGGGGGCTCATACCCTTTATTCTTCAGGCCTTAAGACCCCTTGTTCTCAGCGTTGAAGCAGTTCTTCGACTAGAAACTTCATATCGATTTTCTGAGCAATCGATGAAGTGATTTAACTTTGCTCTACTGTCATGCATGATTCCTCTCTGTTCATTAGAGGAAAACTTCTTTTCAATTTGACAGTTACCACTACTTTTCCTGTGTTACCCACTCCTAAAACGGGCTGCAGGGGGTGAGGGGAGGGTAGGTTAATAGCCAGAGCACTTTACAGAGGGTAAAAGAGCTGCAGGACCTGGTGCTATCACTGGAGTTCTCCGGCTCTTGGTTTTTTTTCCTCTATAAAATGAGGTGAAAAGATGATCGTGGAGGTTCTTTTTAGTTCAAATATTTTGCATATGCAGTTTAGACTTCTGATACTATGATACTGCAACTACTTATAATCATCATGACCATAAGCATTGTAATTATATTGTTGCTGTTAGCTCCCCTCCTGTCAGCCTCTGACTCATGACAACCCCATGCACAATGGAATGAAACTCTGCCCAGTTAGCACCATGCCCATGACTGGTTGCAGATCAGACAGTTGTGATCCATAGGATTTTCAATGGCTGATTTTCAGAAGTAGATTGTCAGGCTACTTTAGTATCATAGTAACACGCAGGCTTCCACTGACAGACAGTTGGTGGCTGCACATGAGGTGCGTTTGCCAGGTCTCCCTCATGGAAGCCAAGAAGTCTACCACTGAACCACCACTGCCCCCATTGTTATTACAGCCAACATTTATTGAACATTTACTTTCTGGGTGGCAATATACTAAGCATTTGATATAAATTATCAGTACATTGACTCCTGAAACAACCCATTAAAATAAGTTCTCTTATTTTCCCCATTTCAGAAATGAGGAAGCTGAAACCTACAAATGTTGAATAACTTACCCAAGGTCACACAGCTAGTATAAGGCAGAACCAAATATGGAACTTAGGCTCGTGTGCTTTTAGAAACAATATTTTTAGCCACAGCAGAATACAGAAGGTATTTATTCTAATGTAAACAAAAATTATGTATTAAAAATTGTTTTCATTTAATACAGAGTTCCTTGACATTTTATTTGTAGAGTATAAAATATTAAAAATCCTTGATCATTTAAAAATGTTTTAAACAAAAAATTCACCTTAAATTGATAGCGTCTCCTGTTATTTGTAACTAAAGCCAATGTGTACATTTTGACACTTATAATGGTGCATTTAAAATTAATTATATTTAAAGTGATTCTTCTTAGTCAGTGTTTAAACTGCATGAAATGTGTACCCATGGAATAATTTTTGTATTTCTTTAGTTAGCATTAAACCTTGATATTTCTAAGAGTCAATATTAGCACTAAATAATTTACATTTCAAACCAAAATCATGGAGTATCATGAGTGATGTGCCCTTAGAAATAATTATTTTGTAGTATCATATGATTTGACAAGTAAAGACTAGGAAGTTGTCCAAGAAGTAGAATTTATATTAACGTAAGGTTTCATTTAGCGTCCATATCATATTCTTGATACTCTAAGCTTTTCAAATAGAATTGCCTGTTTAATAACTTCTTTTTAAAATTAAAAATGAATTGTTACAGAAGCTACATTACACTTTACTGTACTACAGAATCCTTCTTTCACCAAATATTAGAAAATCATTTGTTGTATAAATACATTAGTAAAGATTGTAAAATTAAATATTTGAGAGCAATTTTGTTAATTAAGGGACAGTTTTCTGTAATCCAAAGGTAAAAAAAAAAAAATGCAGTGTTTCTCATCTTTACAGTTTGCCTTATCAGAGTTACATGCCTGTTATAGCAGTTTTTGGAATTTGTGATGGGTCTATTACAATTAATGAGCATGGTTCCTCTGCTATGGCTGACATTTTGATATTAGACTTCTAGCAGTGAATTCTTGCCAAAGATGTGTTTTACATCACCAGCCTTTCCATGATTAGAGCTTTGGATATATAACACCAAGTACCTTCATCAGTTACATGAATTAATTGTAAATAAGCATACTGTTGGTACACAGTGACAAGAAGAAATGCCGTTGTAGAGATAAACTTTGGTACTTGGAATATTTTCTCTGCTCTTTTTTAAAACATCATGTCTTATTTGGCCAGTGTCCCTTATGTGAGCGTTATAGGCTTACTTTGAAGAGTAATCGTGGACATGATTAAAACAAAATTATAAATATTTTAAGAAAAATGCGTAGTAACCGATAAGATTTCAGTGTTGATAAAACTGAAGGAATCTTTAAGAATTTAAAGCTGATCGAATTGTTGTTTTAAGGGAAATGGAGCTAATTATATATATTTTACTGAAGAGGAAATTAAAGCATGTAGAGACTAGGAAATCCCATATCCTTTAGTTGATTTAATTGAGCCAATCAAACACATAGGTCCCTTTTAGTAACAGTTTGAACCATAAGCCATAATCATGCTGCAAATCATGGGTGCAAAGGGGGGTGGGATCTCAAGTTCCACTCTCTGCCCCCTTGTTTGGTTAAGAATGGCATTTTCCCCAGGTTCATTTGAGCCAATACACAGATTAAGTCAGTGGTGTGTGTAAATTTAAGTTGGTATTCTTTTTTGTTTGTTTGTTTTTTATACTATTCTCAGAGTACATGTGGCTATCAATATTTTAAGAAAAAATATGCACAAAATAGTCATTTTTCAGGCGATCTAGTAAATTGACAGCATGACAATTTTCTCTTCATTGATTTTAGAACAGTTGACTATTTTCTCATTCAAATGATCAGTTACCATAAGGTATGTATAATTTGCATTAAATCAGGAAAGCCACACAGATTGTGTAATTAACAGAAGAACTCTCCATCACTGTTGTCTTAAAAAGCAGGAAAGCATCCTTTAACCATAGGATGGCTTAACTATGAGAATGTTCGTATTTATAAAATAAAACTGATTAATAAGGAAAGAAAGGCACAGTGAACATAATATTTAGGATAGTGGCTAACACAGACTGAAGGAGTCAAGGAGATTGATTGACAGAGGACCGTATGATTATGTATTAGGTATTTTCAAGGTTCTATCTTTCGGGTTGTGTGACTTGATCATGGGTATGTATTGCATTATTAATACATCAATGAATGAATAAATGAATGGATAAAAAAAGAGAGCCGTACATAGATTAGTGATGAGACTGTTTTACATACCAAGGATTAAGATTGATCCAATATAGTGCACTTGAAGTCTAAAATAATGCAAATAATTTTTTTAAAAAATGCATTCATCCAGATTTTTTCCCTTTTACCAATAATATTTTGGGTAATGTGCTTGTAAAACAATAAGAAATCATCAAAATTCCTTTAATTATTTTATTTCACATTTTCGTCTTCTATTTAAAATTAAGACTTACAAAACATTACCTAATTTGTTTCAAGTCAGAAATTTAAACATACTCCCTTCTTTCTCACTCTTGCTCTCATTCTGGCTCTGCTCTCTATGTCGCTGAACTTGAATACTCATGAAACGCACACACACATACCCCCTCCAATAACAGGAAAAATAGTATTATTTAAATTAATGATTAACCAGAGAGTCTTTTTGTTCCAACCTTGTTGTGTGGTTTTTGTTTTCTTAAATATGAATTCATTCCCGCGTTAGTGGGTACATCACATTAAGAACATCTAAGTCTTTCCTTGCTTATTTACCAAATTACGTTGCTTAAAGGCATCATTTTTTATCATTGGATAGTGTGTCTGTGTGCGTGTGTGTGTACCCTATATATGGCTACTTATCTGAAAGGTAAAAAGCAGCTCACAAAGTATTTCAAATACATTAAGGACAAAAATAATAGCAAAGAAGCAAAGGAAAAAAAAGCATGAAAAAACGCACACAAACACACACACACACATTCAACCAATTGATAAGGTATAGGATTTGGTCGAAATAGCTGTAGAAATTCTTGTCTGAATTTGCACTATGCCCTGAGATTTATTGTTCTAGCTCGCTTTCTTTCATCCCCTCCTCCCCATGAAGTACAAGAGGTGTGGAGCCAAATGGGTTTCACTTGCTGCCCTGGAGGAGACAGGCAGGTCAGCAGCTAATTAGGACACAGTGTGGTAATTGCCCAAATCAAGACAGGAGGAAGGAAATAATTCTGCACAACAAAAATGAGAATGGGGAGGAAAGGTAAGGGAAAGCTCCGTAGAGGACATGATATTGGATAACGGACTTGATGTTTAAACAGGAATTTGCCCAAGCAAGAAGGACATATTGGGGTAGACAATAACTAGCATTGTGGTGCAATTACAACACAAAGTGTATAGGGAAAGGAAGGGAGGAAGCTGGAGCCAGGTTGAGATGGGCCTTAAATGTCATGATAAGGGTGTTGAATAAAAACTGTACTTCAGGAAAACAAGACTGGCTGCAGTATGAGGGGAAGATTATAATGAAGAGAGACTGGAGATGGGAAGACAAAGCACATGTCTATTGCAACAGAGAGGTAAGAGATGATAACCCCTCAACTAGAGCAGCCATAAAGGGATTAGTGACTGTGGGAGGCACAGAAAAGAGAAGATTTGACATCAGATTAACACTCGGAACTGTTGCCTAGTATCTGTTGTGAGCTGGCCCACCGTAACTATTTTTTGAATTATTCAAAGCATCTGGGATTCCTCCTCTGTTTTATGTTCCTAGTAACTACTTGCTTTATTATCATTTTTTGAACTAACTGCTCATCCATAAAAAAAATTCACCTCTGTAAGTGTTAGGTCTAGTTTGCTAGTCAAAGTTTGCTGTTTGCATACAGGAAGGTATGTAAATTCAGTTTATCACATTGAGTTCTCTGGAAAACAAAGCGAGGCAATTTGATTGAACACATATAGCATTTAAAAAAGGTAAATGAATAAAATCTAGAAAAATGGAAAATTTGGTTCCATATGGATTCTGTTATAAACCTGGAAAGCCTCTGTGTCAGCTGTTCGTAGTACGCAAGAATTTGAAAAATCATGTCAGCAGTAAGGGCTGACGCATAAAGCAGTGAAATGGGGTTAGGAACTATAAGACTTAAAAGAATTTTCTTCCCTTGGTTTTCATTGTTTCCTTTGTAGGTTTATTTTGGAAATATTTACATCTTGACCACTTAAAAATAATATGGCAGCTTTCAAGTTTGTTTGTGTGGCTCTGTAGAACCACTAATGCTCAGGTAAAACAACCGGACAACCTTAAGTAGCTGTGGATGGATTGCAGGGATTTCAGGTGTAATGTAGTCCTGTGCTGGTGGGAGTGACCATCTGTGGTCTGTTGAGTTTTATCTCTATATTCCCACTATATGGACTATGATTTTGGGAAAAAAAGTGTCACTCAAGTTCTCACCAGCCACCGGTCACCTGAAATATAGATAACTGAATGTATTGGAATAAAAAGGATGGCTTTGAAAGCTAAGCTATCTATGTGGGAATTGGTGTAGGGGGCGTGGTGGTGGTGGCTGTCTTCAGGAGGTGGGCTAAAAATGTGAATACAAAAAAAAAAAAAAAACAGTTGCTGTCTAGTCAGTTCCGACTCATAGCGACCCTAGAGGACAGAGTACAACTGTCCCGTATGGTTTTCCAAGGAGCGACTGGTGGAAAAAACATGAATAGAGACATCCGAAAAACCTTTTGCTTTCGAGTTGATTCAGACTCATAGCAACCCTATGGGACAGAGTAGACATGCCCCATAGAGTTTCCAAGGGTATAATCTTTATGGAAGCCGACTATCGCATCGTTCTCCCGCAGAGCGGCTGGTAGATTAGAACTGCTGACTTTTCAGTTAGCAACTGAGTTCGTAACCACTGTGCCACCAGGCCTCCCTCAAAGAGACATCCAGGGTCAACAAATCTCCATTTAAACCTAAAAGGAGCCGAATTGGGCATTTTGAGCAAAACAAGGTTAAGGAGATAAAAAACATTATCAGTTCATAACTGAAGTGTTCACAGTTCCAAGTTGCACTTTAAAATGCCTGAAGTGGAAAAAATAAAAATCAAAATGCCTGAAGAGGAAAAAATAAAAATCAATGTTTGCTATGCTGGTACACAAACCTTTCACCTCTGGGAAAACTTTCTGGATTCTAAGCCAAACCAATTTTGTAAGTTTTACCCTTCAGTCCCCAGGTCACAGCTAAACATTTTTACCTGACTGGCAGTGTTCTATGCCAAGAAGGAAAGAATTTTAGAGTTTATTACAAAAGTAGTGCTCAGTGATTTGGGAGAGAACGGGTACTGACAAAGAGGTTGTCTTTCATGTTTGTGATTGTGTTCTTTTTTTTTAATTCTAGCCAAAATATAAAGTTCAATCTAGTAAGAAAGATGGGGTTGTGCAGAAGCCAGTCAGGCTACAATGAGGTGTTTAAAGGGTCTTCTTACATCCCCCCTTCACATCTGCCTCTCACTGAAGGAGGGTCTGGGCAGACCAACTGTAAAACATCGATGGGACCCTTAGCCAAGGAAGGAAACCACGTCTTAGAAATGTGCTAATGTACTGCTGATGCTCCACCATCGTACCCCATTCCTGTTAGCATTCTTCATTTCATGGACTCTATTACTATTACCCAGTCTTCATTGGCTTAGAAAATAATTTGTTTTCTTCCCAGGCAAAGACAGGAAAAATATTCAAAGTGAACATCTTGGAATAGTATACATTCTCTGGCAGTGAGCATCCTATGACACTGTTATGCTTCTCAGTTCTAAGATATAGGACTGGGATGCCAGGAGCATTGGGATATGACAAATACTGCCTCTTTCCAGAATCTTACAAACTGAACACTTTGAATAGTTTTATTTCCTTATGCAAAAATCTCAAAAGTGCATCAGGGCTTGTATTATCATTACTTTATAGTTTTCTCTTGTCTTTACTTCAACTGAAATTCTTTAGGAAAAAAATGCTCATGAGTCTAGGAGTTGTGGGTTTTGAAAAGTAAAAAGAAAATAAAAGGAAGGCGAGAAGGGAGAAAGAAATGTTACTCTATGAGTAATCATAATTCCTCATTGGTCTAGAGAGCCTAAAGATTGCCTCTATGCAAGGCAATTTTTTAACTTCACTTTTTTTTGAAGGGAGAGGGGTACATAATTGAGATTATGTTACAACCTAGATGTCACTATGATATAGACTCAGAAAACTTTTTCCTATAAAATACATTTAATGCTCCTCTCCTGTGTTACTTCTTGTTATATTTAGGTTAATGAAGACCCTTAAGATAAAAATGATTATGATATATCACATAATGCACAGGGCTAGGTATAATTCTAAAACAGCCAGTGGACCTGCTAATATTTCATCAGTATGTGGATTTATTTGAAATTACTTATTTATGGTGTCCTGTGACTATTTTGAGGTTAATGGAATTATTGCTTCTGAGTTTCAAGGGCTAGTCCTTTCTGGAGGAAGGGAAAATCTGTCAAAAAATAAGAAAACATCGTACATGCTATGAAGTTTCCTTCAATGTTATTTCACTAAATGTAAGTAATGGTGGCATAATGGTTAAGTCCTTGGCTACAATCGAAAGGTTGATGATTCAAACCCATCCAGTGACTCCACAGGAGAAAGACCTGATGATCTGTTCCCATAAAGATTACAACCTAGAAAATCCTATGGGACAGTTCTACTCTGTCATATGGATTTGCTATAAATAGAAATCTAACCACAACAACCCATTGTTCCCTTTCATTTGAATTGCAGCGCCCCTGTGGTAACTCAGCATCTAATTGTAGTTCCTTGCATAGTATTAAATGCTGGTTTTAAAAATAATAAAATTGTTACTTTATTCAAATTTATTGTAAACACTGGGTTTTCCCATAAGGTAAAAATATAGACAGGACTGTGGAAAAAAATATTGATGAATTACTCTGAGTTGCAGAGAGGAATCTCCTTGGAATTCTAAAGCGGCTGGTATTTAGCCTATTCCTGTGAAGTATCTTCATTTATGCTTAGGAAGAGGGAGTGGATGCCATCAAGAAGAGAAATATTGAAATCATTTAAAACAAATTCACAAATGACACTAAATATCTCGATGCTAACTAAGGACCAAATGGAAAAGAAGAAATTAAAATAAGCAATCTTAGGAATTCAGGCTGTGGTCAGGAGACATTCAAATGGGTTTTGAAAATGAAGCAAGTAAACAACCTTTTAAGTATAAGTCATTCCAAATCTGAATCAATTTAAAATAAAAATGCTCCAGGGCAGGTGGAGAGGAAGTCCCTGCAAGAGAGAAATGTTCAGATAAATTCCTGTAGAGGATTTAGAAAAATAAGACATATATAATATCTGGAGCCCAGGAAAGGGCTTTCCAAGGCTTTCCATCAGCCACCAGCAGAGGATCTAGGGGCTGTTCTGGGAATGGCAAGCTGCAATGTCAGCTTTCAGGCAGCATATCAACTGCATTTTAGAGCTGTGATTTGTTGTTGATAATTTCTGGAGTTGATACTCCTCCTGCCCCCAAATATTATTATTTATTATTATTATTATCACTATTATTAGAAGACAGAAGATATAGTGGTTAAGAACACAAGCTCAGGAGAACGACTCCCTGGCTCCACTACTTGCTCCCAAACCTTGGGAAACTCTGTGCTTTTGGTTCAGAATCTATAAAATAGAGATGATAACAATACCTGCCTCATAGTGTTGTAAGGACTAAATGAGGTAATTCAAATGAAGTATTTAGAAAAGTACCTGACAAATGATAAGAACATCATGGATGATAGCTGTCTTAGTCATTTAGCACTGCTGTAACAAGATATACCACAAGTGGATAGCTTCAACAAAGAGAAATGTATTCTCTCACAGTCTAGTAGGTTACAAGTCCAAATTCAGGGTGTCAGCTCCAGGGGAAAGCTTTCTCTGTCGACTGTGAAGGAAGGTCCTTGTCATCAGTCTTCCCTTGGTCTGGGAGCATCTCAGCGCAGGAACCTCAGGTCCAAAAGACACGCTCTGCTCCCGGCACTCCTTTCTTGGTGGTATGAGGTCCCCATGTCTCTCCGCTTGCTTCTCTCTTTTATATCTCAAAACAGATTGGCTTAAGACACTATCTAATCTTGTAGATTTCATGAATATAACTGCTACTAATCCATTTTATCACATCATAGTGATCGAATTTACAACACATAGGGAAATCACATCAGATTACAAAATGGTAGACAATCATACAATACTGGGAATCATGACCTAGCCAAGTTGACAGATATTTTGGGGGACACAATTCAATCCACGACAACAGCTGTCATTGTTTTTGCTATTTCGTTGTTGCATTACATACCAAGCATAGTTTTCTGTGCCTTGGAGACATTTGTACTCTTTCACTCTTGTTTCCTCCTTTCCACATGAGGTGTCCATGTTTTTGAGGGAAAATAAGATGTTTCCTCAAAGGGTAGGGTTCTGAGATATAAAATGTGTAACTGCATTCAGAGAATTCCAATGTCTGCGTACTATGGAGACAAAATGGCTGGTCTTTATCATTTTCTATACAGTGTGGCATCCAGAAAAAACAGATTTAACCTATTCATGCAATAAAAGTATTTCTACATTCTGATCAGTTGCTTTTATGAAAAGGCAAGAAATGCATTGCTATAACATCGTCATCATTTCACTGAGACATTTTTTTAAAAGGTTAATCATTAGAGGTTTTAATTTAGTGAACTCTGATAAGTTCCTTGTGGTGCATAGCAGTAGTATATTAGTGATGAATTAATTCAGTTTAACAATTGGGACATTAGAATTTCCCTATTATCTCATAAATTACTTTCTCTCCATTGTTTATGATATCTTGTACCTCTCTTCACCTTTCTCAATCTATTTTTTGATGAATAGCAGTGATAGCTAATTACAAGCACAAATTCAACAAATTCTTTATTAACCCTCCTGCATCTGTGACTGTTTTGTATTTAAGAGATGACAACCAGGTTTTCTGAAAAATCAGTAAGCATTTATTCATCATATACCATAGGAACTATGACACTGTCCTGGTGAAGAGCACAAGTTCCAGGTTCAACTTCCTATGTTTTTGTTTTCCTACCCAATCTTATGTGACCTCAGTTTCCTCATCTGTAAAATGGAAATAATAATACTGTCTTTCTTAGAGGGTTATCGTGAGAAGTAAAGATAATAAAAAAGCTATATAAAAATTTTAGTAGTCCTGGCAAAGAGGAAAATGTTCACTATACTGAAATTATCATTAATATAACATTTAGATATAATCCAGATATAAAGAACTTTATAGACACTTGGAAAAGAAAATAGAAATCCTTTTTTAAGAAAAATATTCTGAGCATCACATGCCCGTATAAGAATTCTATTCCAATGATCCACTTCTCACTTCTCTTCCTTTACTCATCAGTATTTTGAATGACGCCTTTTAAAAAATTATTTACCTAGCTACTATTTCTTAATAATGATGCCTTCTTGCCTACATTTAAAAATGGACACTAGCTGATTTTGATCTTGTTGTTAAGTGCCATCGAGTCGGTTCTGACTCATACTGACCCTGTGTACAACAGAATGAAACACTGCCCAGTCCTGTTCCATCCTCACAACTGTTGTTATGCTTAAGCCCGTCATTGCAGCCACTGAGTCAATCCATCTCGTTAAGGGTTTTCCTCTTTTGCGCTGACCCTCTACTTTACCAAGCATGACAGACCCGCGCATGTCTATCAGTTTTTCATACTGTGGGGGCTTTCGTGATGCTGTGAGGCTGGAAGCTCTGGCACCGATATTCAAATACTAGCAGGGTCACCCATGGAGGACAGGTTTCAGCTGAGCTTCCAGACTAAGAGAGACTAGGAAGAAGGACCTGGCAGTCTACTTCTGAAAAGAATTAGCCAGGGAAAACCTTATGAATAGCAGCAGAAGATTATCTGACTTTGATTTACGAAATATTAAATGTGTGTGTCTACATATATATATGTTGTTTTTGTTCCACCCTGGATTGACTACTAGGAACCCAGGTGGCACAGTGGTTAAAGTGCTTGGCTGCTAACTGAAAGGACAGCAGTTCAAACAGATCAGCCATTCCACGGGAGAAAGATGTGACAGTCTGCTTCTGTAAAGATTTATAGCCTTGGAAACTCTATTGAGCCATTCTACTCTGTCCTGTAGGGTAGCTTTGAGTCGGAATTGACACGATGGGAGTGGATTTGGTTTGGTTTGGGAGTGACTACTCTTGAAATTTTGGAGAAATGTGCTTCATCACCAATTTCGGGGTTAATACCTGCTGCCATAACTAATTCAATTGAACTGTGATCTCCGTTTAGCCTCGTAGTATAATCCTGATATCTGTGAAATCCAGCCCTCCTAAAGAGAGATACTAACTTTGTCCTCATCCTCGAAATGAAGGAGGGAGCAAATGGGAGGATCAGGGAAGAACCTGTACACTTACATTAATTAAATGAAACTATCCTCACTTTTCATTCTTTTACACTAGGTACCAGTACTCCTTCTTTGTATCTTGACTCTCCAACGAATACCTCCTAGGAGAAAAAAAGTGTGTTAGAGAAAAGCCTCCTACTGCTTTCAGCTGCTGTAGTCAGAGGCCTCCCACGGTCGCAGGTTGTCTCTGCTCCTGTTCCTGGCTGGCTTCCTCAGTGATCAGCAGGAGAGGCACTTCTCAGAGGGGAGCCGACAGCCAGAAAGGAGGGCAGGATGGTGGGACTTTAAAAATATATGTTCCTGGTGTTTTACATTTGCTTCCTATTCTGCTATATGCAGAAGAATACTCCTCATTATAACAGAAAGCCAAGGTCAAGGCCAGGTCACCTGTGGATCTCAATGGACAAAGACATAAAACACTTGACATTTGGGGCTATCAAATCTTAAAGCTTTTCTTGATCTCACCAGCTAGAATTGACCCATACCCCTTTTGCACCCCCCACCCCTACTGTGGGACCTATCTCACTGCTGTATATATATTTGTTTCTAGTCTGTGGCTTCCTGAGGGGCAGTATTATGTTATGATTAAAATGAAGGACTCTGGCACGGGGCTGCCTGGTTTTGAATCCTGGCTCAATCACGGCTTAGCTGTATGGCCTTAGGCAAGGTTTTTCACTCCAGTCACCTTATCAATAAATAGGAATAATAATAATACCTACCTCATGGTAATGTTTTGAAGATTAAAAATGAGTTAATACATGTAAAGCAATTAGAAGAGTGCCTGGAGCATAGTAAGTACTATCAATGATTTTCTTTCATTTCTTTGAGAGTAGGGAACAGGTTTTGATCAATCTCTCTAATCCCAAGAACCCAGCACAATGCCTGGCACGTAATATGAGTATCTAACCTAATTTTCAAAGACAAAGCTATCCAGTGGCTCCAAATGAAATACTCCAGGCAGCCTTCAATGGCAAAAGAAAACCGTATGCTCCTGTAAATACAAAAAACAAAATGTGTAAGAAACATAATGGAAAAAAAAAAAAATGAAAAGGGAAAACAAGTTCTCTGTAACAGGAAACAGAATCTCAGTGGGATCTCCTTTCTATCAAACTATAATGTCCTAGTAACCAATCTTTCAGAATTCCCTCCTGAAATACAGCAGCAGGCCAATTAATTAGTATGAAAGCTTAGTCAAAAGGACAATGCTACCTGGAGAACTAAGCAATTCAGTCAGCCTCATAGCATTTAATTAAGCCACAGACCAAGGAACAACTTTGTTTGGTAATTTAGAGCATACATTTCCACTGGAGCATGTTTTCTGATTCAGGTTTTCTATACAGTTGCTTTTTCTGCTGGTCAAATGTGTTCTGAAATAAAGGGAGAAACAGCATACTCTGCCCACGCAGTGGGTACGCCAGGGATATACTACCAGGCTCTTGCCCATATTTATTATGTAGTTGGAGCCTGTCTTCAGACACAAGTACTGATTCATAGACCACTACCACTTTTACTCACTTCCCAGGAAACATTCAATAGAACAAGTTGTAAATTAGAAAAACCTGTGATGGTGTCAAAAAGCCTAAACAACACGGCACCCCATATAAATGTTTTACTGCTTGTAAAAACCTAGCTTAGAAGGGAAGCACCCAGTGTAGAGCAATTACTCCTCTCTTTGCAAACCCTAGAGGCCTGACTCAGGTGGGTGGGGAAGATCTAAGCCACTCTGGAATGCTCTTAGCCCACTTCACCTGCCACACGCCAGCCTGTACTACTCTAGGGTCTCCCATATGAGTCCCCCATGGCACTGGAAAACTGCTTTGGATCGGAGCCTAGCCAATCCAGACAAGGTCCGTGAAGGATTAGATAACTGAGGCCGTTGAGAATAGCTCGTTTGGGGAGAATGCAATCTTTTAGGCAAATATAAAAGACTTGTTCTGTGTTGGGGGCCAACTAAAATTACATAATGGACAGCTGTGGCAAGGAATGAAATAAATTGTATTAAATTTGGCATGGCACATCATGTTACTGGAGGAAAAGGTAAATTTCCTGGTGACCACGCTGGATCCCAAGGACAACAGGATTATACTATGAGGCCAAATGGAGACCACAGTTCAATAGAACTGGTTACGTCAGCAGGTATTAACCTTGAAATTGATGATGAAGCATATTTCTCCAAAATTTCAAAAGTAATCACTCCAGGGTGGTACAAAACTGTATATACACACATACATATATATATATGTTACCTGGTAGATGAAAATCAGCTACTGTCCATTTTTAAATGTAGGCAGGAAGGCATCATTATTTAAGAGATAGCTAGGTAAATAAATTTTTTAAGTGTCATGCAAGGTATCATGCCATTCAAAGTATTGAGGAAGAAAGGAATTTAAGAATTCGTAGGCATCCTAATTCAGACAATGTTAATGGGGAAGGGAAGAGGCAAAGCATCAGTAGGGCATCTCCCATAGTCTAGCTCGTGAGGTTCACAAAGAGAAAAGTATGCTCAACTTGAACTCTCTCCAAAGGGTTCTCCGATGTGCCAGAGGTTAGGATAGAAAGCTGTTTCTATTCCAAGGGGTCTTGCTTCTATCTCCCACCGAGCTGTCTGAAGAGAAATGGCTCCCAATGAGAATTATTTGGCAAAATGATGAATATCAGGATTTGAGCATCTGATTTAAAAAGCTGCTTACATGGAAACCCACCCACTGCTTTGAGAAGGCATAAGACTGTTGATATTTATTCCCAGAACTAAATGAGATTGATTTTGTGAGAATAAAAGGATAATATACCCCAAAATAAAAGAGCAATAAAAAAAATGGCCTAACCAACATATAGACACAGTTTATTTAAAAAAAAAAAAAAAAAGACAAATTTAATGATGGCACTGGAGAGGTTGAATTACTTTTTTCTAATAAGTGAATTAAAGTGCACTTAGGCCATCTAAGTAATATGGTTTTTCAAAATTTGATTTTAAAAACTCTCAATTTCAAAAACTTAAAGGGCTTCAGTCAGAGTTATGATAAGAGTTTGTTGGGGTTTTGTGGTTGTTTGTGTTTAGAGGACAAGTGGGTGATGGTGGGAAACAATAAAAGCATTGATAATGGGACTATTGCATTTAACAGTGATTGATATTTATTGGGTGGCCATAAGCTGCAAAGAACTAAATTTGATTCCATGGAGTGGGAACATAGCAAGTGAGATCATTACACTAGTATTTATCAATCCCTAGGTTAGTTTCTATGCAAGAGTCATAAAAATGAGTATAATTCCTATCCTTAAATAGCTTAAAATACACAAAGGATATCATGACCACAAATTTTATTATCCAAAGCGTTATAAGATAAATGGGAGCTATGAGGTTCAGGTAAAATTCTATGACAGTGTTGGGGGTGGGGTGAGAATAGATTAAGGGCATTTGAGCTAGTATAAAAAGGATGGATAGGAAATAGATAAAAGATACGCCAATGAAAAGGCAAAAGTGTAAAGGCAGGAAAACTAAAGCAAGAGTATAGCAATTGTGAGCAGTCCAGTGGCCCAAGCACAGGACGTCGTCAGTGGAGTAAAGTGAGACGTTGTTGTGTGCCATTGAGTCCATTCCAACTTATAGCGACACTATAGGACAGAGTAGAACTGCCACATAGGGTTTCCTGGGCTGAGATCTTTACAGGAGCAGATCTCCAGGTCTTTTATCTCTCGGAGGGGCTGGTGGGTTTGAACTGCTGACCTTTCGGTTAGCAGTCAAGCGCTTAACCATTGCACCTAAAAGAAGATAAGCCTGAGAAAATAATTGGAACTTTATTCTCTAGGAAATTACCAGGGGGCCTGGGAGAAGATATTTGTTTTTGCTTTTGTTTTGTAACAGCGCAGTGACACAATTAGAAACTGCTTTAGGGAAGAAATTAGATTGTAATGAAAGTCAAGTAAGACTGATGTACGGATGATACCCCAGAGACCAGCCAAGCCCAAGGGCCTGCAGACAATTTCACATTTCACCCTTTCTCTCAAGGGTGGGAGAGGGATCTCTTGCCTTCCCAGCTGATTGTATAGCAACTGTTATTATTTTCTTTTATTTTGTTTTAGTAGGGGAGTCTCTTCCTCCTCTTCTTGGCATGTGGCAAGCTGGGCTTTTTCACTCTACTAGCGTAGAACTCCTGGAGAAGTTGGTCACTGCTTTTGTTTCTTGTAGTGGGACTTATTCATATAGCGGCTCTGTGAACTTGGACAGGTTACCTGACCTCTTTATACCTCAGTTTTCTTCTTTTGTGAAGACAGCTTAGCACATTGCCTAGCACATGGTGAAAAGGCAATAACTAGTAGCTATAATTATGACTGGAGTCCTCGTGGCACAGTGGTTAAGCGTTCAACAGCTAACCAAAAGGTCGGCAGTTCAAATCCACCGGCTGATCCTTGGAAACCCTATGGGGCAGTTCTACGGGGTGGTTCTACTCTGTCCTATAGGATTGCTATGAGTAGAAACCGACTCAACAGCAGTGGATTTTTTTTTTTTTTTAATAATTATGAATGAAGGCCCTGGGTGGTGCAAATGGTTAATGTATTTGGCTGCTAACTGAAAAGTTAGCAGTTCGAGCTCACCCAGAAGCACCCCAGAATAGAGGCCTGGTAACCTACTTCCAAAAAATCAGCGACTGAAAACTGTTAAGCACAGCTCTACTCTGACACACATGGGGTCGCCATGAGTCAGAATTAACTTGACAGTGACTGATTTACTGGTGTATGATTAGGAATATGAATTATAGGAACAGTAAGTTAACTTTGGATCCGTGAACATTCTTTACAAAAAACCAATGTGTACTTTACTTTGACATATGATCTAATAGATTCACTGACGATCTAAAACAAGTTTTAACACAAGCAGATAAAGCATTAGCATTTTGAACTGTGACATTACTAGACCAGCTAAGCATGCTTAGGCAGGATGGTGTCAAGTGAAAGGTGGAGGTTTGTACATATGCCCTGATTAAAATGCAGCAGCATGAGACAGTTACTGTACTCGGTAGATCCTTCCCTGAAAAGAGAAAAAACAACCATGACTCAGGGCTGCTTGCTTATTCCACAAAAGGGGCTTTGGAATGATGCTTCTTCGTTTTACCCAAAATTACTTTTGCTTCTGTTGTATGTAGTGATGAGGAAGTGCTAATCCTCGTTGTTCTTAAGATTTATATTCGGAGGCTTGTCGGAAGCTGAGTGGAATTGATCATCTATCACCATTCACCTTACCTAGTAGCACTGGCCTGAAACAGAATCCTGAGTTTTTCTTTGTTGCCCTTTATCCCCCTGCCCACCTTTCATCTTTTCTCTCTGGCACACCGCCTTTATGCGCATACTTTCCACACAGTCATATTTTTTCCACTACATTTGTAGTCAAGCTTTTCTCTAGACTCCATTGGGCAATGAAAATAATTGATCCCTGTTGTGTTCTTGTTAAAGGTCAGAGAATAGAATCATATCAGCCAATTTGATCTGCTTGACTACCAGCATCATGATTCCTACACTGGCAACTTGAGAGGGCCCACACTGTCAGAATTAAGGCTGTAAGCTTGGCCAGACACTCAACAAAGACCCTATAGGCATCCCATAAAATGGTCGAGGAGCCTTGGTTATTGCTTTTTAACATCTGGCCCTTTGTCTGAACCTATCTAAAAGGAATATAAATGCAGAGCAAAGCAGGACTTTGTCCTGACATTGTGTATCTTGCCTTGAAAAAGTAACTTCAGTTTATTTAGATTTATGTGAACATTGTCACTTAACCTGACAAATGACTAAAGATGCTTCCTGAAATGTCTAGTTGCTGGAATGGAGGCACTTTTGTGTGTGTGTGAGTGTGCTCCAATCTAACTTTCTTCATTAGAAATATGGAGAGAAGGAAATATGAATCATTATAATGGGCTTTATGGTAGGTACAGAAGACCAACAGGGAAAATTGAGAACTATAAGAAAAACATTAAGGAAATAAAGCTTGAATTTAACAAATGAAATTGGGAAGAAATTGCAGAGAAAAGCATTAAGAATACAGTTATTCATCGAAAATGAAAAAATGATTAAAGTTGACAGTAAAATATATATATACCTTTGGGGAATAATAAGATGCTCAAAAAAGGCTTTAGAATTTATGGGCTCTTACTCTCGTTTTGTTTGCCCAAAAGGCATAAATAATTTTAATATAAAATAATCCACAGGGATTGAGACAGTGGTTCTAGTTTCCATTATCAAGAAGTCTAATGAGAGAAATTCGGCCAAAGGAAATAGAAATGATTTTGCTCCTATACACTGAGTAGTTAGGAAAGAAAATATAAACTTGCCTGTAACCTGGTCTCTTAATAAATTAATGTGTAGTCTACTCTCCCTAACCTGTCTCTCCACAAGTCTATCTTGCTGCAACAGCCTCACAGTTGCCTCTACTTCTAAACCATCTCCACCTCATTTCCATAGTAATCTTCCTAAAATAGTACTTTCATTGTGACAGTCTCCTACTCAAGGACTACTTGCAGCAGCAAGTTCAAAGCCTGTACTTGAACTTTGATTACTGTATAACCTTTCCACACCCAACCCCTATCCAGCCAGACTCTTCTTAATGTAGACCTTCTACTTGAGACTGGCCTCTCTTCTCACCCATTACCTCTAGGCAGATGCCAGTTAAGTTCCACCACCAACATGGGTCTTCCCAAGTTTAGATAAAACAAGAGCATTAGTTTAATTTAATGCTTCCCTGATTGTTATCGTTGTTGTTAGGTGCCATCGAGTCTACAACAGAAGGAAACACTGCCCGGTCCTGCTTCATCCTCATAATCTTTGCTATGTTTGAGCCCATTTTTGCAGCGACTGTGTCAGTCTATCTCCTTGAGGATCTTCCTCTTTTTCTCTGACTCTCTACTTTACCAAGCATGCTGTCCTTCTCCAGGGACTGGTCCCTTCTGATAACATGTCCAAAGTGAGATGAAGTCTCACCATCCTTGCTTCTAAGGAGCATTCTGGCTGTACTTCTTCCAAGACAGATTTGTTCATTCTTCTGGTAGTCCATGGTATATTCAATAATTTTCGCCAGCACCATAATTCAAAGGCATCAATTCTTGCTTGGTCTTCCTTATTCATTGTCCAGCTTTTGCATGCATGAGGTAATTGAAAATACCATGGCTTGGGTCAGGAGCACTGTAGTCCTCAAAGTGACATCTTTGCTTTTTAGCACTTTAAAGAGGTCTTTTGCAGCAGATCTGCCCAATGCAATATGTTGTTTGATTTCTTGTAGGGGTAGATTAGCCAGCAAATACGGTATGCACCAGCTTACAGTAAGCAAGGTAAGCTTAGGTTTACTTGTGCTTACTTACTAATCTGTAGTGCACAATTTCACTAGTTTTTCACCACACTTATTGAATAATCCATCCCTGATTTCTTGACTGCTGCTTCTACAGGTGTTGATTGTGGATCCAAGTAAAATGAAATCCTTGACAATTTGGATCTTTTCTCTGTTTATCATGATGTTGCTTATTGGTCCAGTTGTGAGAATTTTTGTTTTATTTATGTTGAGGTGCAATCCATACTGCAGGGTGTAGTCTTTGATCTTCATCAGTACCAGTACGTTGCTTCAGTCCTGTTTGCTTTCAGCAAGCAAGGTTGTGTCATCTGCATATCACAGGTTGTTAATGAGTCTTCTTCCAATCCTGATGTTGCATTCTTCTTCAACTTTTAGAATATATCCTTTATTTGTAAACCTTATGTTTTCCCCATTTGCTTAGTCTCTCCCCTTCATCTCATTTACCCCTCTTTCCCTCTCTCCTAATTCCTTGTTTTAATATTCTCCACTTCTCCTTTTCCATCCTACTTCCTTTGCCGTTTATTCTGTAGCCTCTTGCTTCTTAACTTCAAGGGCTCATTCCTGACAGCAGTGTGGGAGCCCTAACTTACAGAAGAGGTGCTGTTCATCTGTCCCTTTCTAACTGTTGTATTTCCAAAGTCTGTGTGTGCCAGACATCCCAGGTGTAGAGAGAGCAGGCTGACAGGGTGAGGCTTGAATGAGCAGCACATCCACAGGTTCAGGGGAAGGCTTGCCAAAACCCAACTCTGGATCCAAGCAGAGAATGCAACTGTTGCTATGCCAAAGATTAGACCAGGGAGAAACTGTGTGGAGGTCTTTTCAACACTGGAAACTTGCCATAAACACAGTGTTTAAAAAGTCACCATGTTTAAATTCACCATGGAAATCCATTTAACTCTTGGTTTAAGAGTGACATGTTGTAAAGAAAGAGAATAAAAATTTAACTCTTAGAAGAAAAGAATTAGAACCAAGTTCTTATAAAATCTTCACATTCTGTTAGGGATTACATTACTATGTAATACCTGTGCTATTAAATATGTAATATGTTAGTGACTAAATATGATATCTTTTCTGTTGGGATTAGTGCTAATACGCTGCTGGATTTCTTTAATATTTATCAAACCTCTATAATGCATGAAGTTCTATAGAGTCTATTGAACCATTTTATATGAATAGTCATTTCAAAGTTTATAAGTTTAGGTATCCTATCCTCCTATCATACATTTTGCATTGTGTAAACATTATACAGTTGCCATAAAGAAAAACAGTGTAAAGGTTGAAGATTTCTGAGTAGGTATGTGTGGTGTATATGCATGTGTGCATATTTTACCTCTCCCGTTCAAGGTTATGCTACTTGTTTTTCAATTTCTGAGGGTGCTCTGCCTGCTTTTTAACACTTAGCCATAGAGTGAAGAATGACTACTAAGTGAGAAGGGAGTGGCAAAGTCCCTTGAGTGCCCAAACGAATTGAGGCTTCCTCTGGGTTGAGAGAACAATAGGAAAAAAATTTAGCATGCAGATTCTATTTTAAAAATGAAATAAATTACATCAATTTTCAACACCACTTCTCACGGAAGGAATTATTGCAGTAAGGGAAGAAAAAGGCAGCCTGTTATGTAGCAGGCAACAAGCCAGGTGCCTTCACAAATGCTGATTTATTGGAACTTCACAACAATCCAGTGACAGTGTAAATTGTTCCTACTTTTTCACAGTTGAAGAAACTGAGTCTCATGAAGGTCGAGATCACAGAGCTCATAAATGACAGAGTCAAGATTTAAACCCAGGCCCACTGGACTCCCAGCCCTGCACTCTTTTCACTATACATGCCTCTTTGAATGCCACTTTGCCTCAATTTCGTTTCTAATGGTGTCAGACCCAATTGCTCTTGTGGATGAACGTGACTTGGGTGATTTCCTGAATTTCAATTTGAATCTTTCCTATAATTGAGAAAATCCAGTCAATATATGATATCATCAGGAGTCTGAATAGCAATGTTTTTTTTTTTTCTTGTTCAGGGAAGGTTACCCTAAAATATATAGAAACTTCCAGAAGCCTATTTTAAAAAAATGTAGAGATTTGAATTCTCAGTGTGTTCTGTTATTTGGGTAGCTGAAACTTGCAGTAGCAATGAAACTTCTTTCTGATAGTGCCTTTTATATTGCAGTTGAAACAGTTTTCTCTCCTTCAGGTTCATTGCTTACCATTCTCTAGCAACTAAAATGAAATTTCACTCAGACTTTTTACATTGTTACATCTTGATAGACAGGTTTAAGATTCATCAGTCCAATGGCATTTCTTGCATATATGTCTCCTCGAGGGAGTCATTCATTAGCTTAAACACTGGTGTACTTTCTGGGCAAGTGTTTGATTTTAACTTTCCCAGTTGTTTATTTATTTATTTTAATTAAAGACCTTACCTTCAGATCTACTGCAGAATGTCTGTTGATAACAATGGTACCTCTATATGTGGAATGATAGGAAAAAAAAAAAAAAAAGCATCTCTATCCAGTTAGTTTCCTCTTCTGTGTGTCAAAGTGAAGTTATTGGTACAAGCATAGCCAACTCTCATTCATAGGAACACAGTTCCCCTTTGTACTCCGTATTTCTTTTTCCATGACATTATATTTGCATGTACACCCCTTGCCCCTCAAAGTGAAATGTCTCTTGTTATGTTTATTCCCTTGTGATCTATTTGCATCCTCCCTACCCCCTCAAAAAAGAGAGTTAGCTAATGAAATAATAAAAATCATCGGAAAGGAGGGCCGCTGTCTTGAGGCTTGTTAACACCAGGATATTTCAAAGATGGCCTCCTGAGACAGAGTCCAGTTTTCTACCCAAGAGAGAAGTACTGAATGGTGTGGATTTTAAATGAAGTGCAAAGGAGGTAGGTAACACAGCAAGGAATAAAGAGATAATTTGGGAGTGTTAGAGCCTTGAGCTGCATCACTTATCACACATCTTAGAAAGCCACCTAAATAAAACCTCCACATACAGGAGGCCCCGAACACACCATCACCCCTAGAAAAGAAGATCTGTGCTTCAGTAAGGGCCCAGTTTGTCAAAACAACCAAAAAACCCATTTTTGCACTTTTAATAGAATTCTTACCAGAAGGAGAGAGAGAAAGAGGTTTGTTGTTTTTTTTCTTTTCCATTGTCCCTTTCCCTTCACAATTCACTAAGAATGGGTTTTATTTCAGGCCTACAGAAATTTAAGTGGATTCCTTATAGGTCTGTCGCAGACTTTTCTTTGCAGCCATACCTGTTTCACTTACAGCCCACTCAGTTATTTGACTCTGTTTCATGCCTCATCTACACTTGAATGTCCATGGCACCAAAGAGAGCGTTAGCCAGATGTGTGTGCATGGAGATGACAAGCCAGGCCCAGTGAGTTTGATCTGTGGCAAACCAACGCGTGCTTTTCTGTTTCCGTAAACATCTTTGGCCATGCAGCTTCACCTCCGCTAGAAAGTCGCCTAAACAGCCTGAGCCCTGAGAGCAGTCTCTCTGGCTTTAAATTGTGCTTTTTCAGTCGCGTCCATCACTGACAAATTACTCGGCGTCCCGTCGCTTGTGGTTTGCCGACGCATCACACACGATTGACGTGCTGCAGTGATGTACGAGAGCGTGTGCCACAGCCTTTCAAGAGTCATCTCACCTTCTCCGAGTGCACGCAGCCTCTAAATTGTGGGGAAAGAAACCTGTGAGAAACCCACAGAAACATTGGATTTTCTCAGTGAAAGCTTTGATTTTCACTGGTTACTGATGCACACAGTAGCCCTCCTTGTGCAGTGGTTAAGCCTCAACTGCTAACTGAAAGTTCAATGGTTGGAACCAGCCGCTCAGTGGGAGAAAGATGTGGCAGTCTGCTTCAGTAAAGATTTACACCTTTGGAAATCCTATGGGGCAGTTCTACCCTGTCCTATAGGTTTGCTATGAGTCGGAATCCGCTACAAAGGCAATGGGGTTTACTGATGTACACACCCCGCAGGACCAAAATTGCCGCAAATTTGGCAGCAAGTAAGTATTCCAGTTCAAGTTGCTAAACGCAGAGGATTAATTGCGCTGAGTGTTATCAGAATGAAAGGAGTGGTGGGGAAGGATTGAGTCATCCTCATCGTTAATATAACTGAGTGATTATAGACCTTTCCCAGGAGAAAATCAGACAGTAACCGGCCACTGAAATATAAAATAGAATCCTGAAGAAGCTTGGCACAAGATCTGTGCTTTGTGGCTAAGAATAGCAAGGTTAATTACAGAAGGGAGTGACAGAAACAGCAAAGCAGCAGTAGCACCCAGCAGAAGTTGCTGCAGTGGTAGTTCTAAAATAATTAGTAACAAGGGCTGATGGTGCAGTTGTCAAAACATTAACCCTTGACGGCTGGAGATGGAGCAGGATTGAGAGAGGTAAGAGAGCTAGAAAACACGCAACGCCCCAAGCATCGGTTACTTGTGGTTTCAATTCAAGTTCTTCTTGCAGTGTTGTAGTGAAGGATAACTGTCACCCTGAGTCAAATTCTAAGTCTTTGTAGATACATGACTCAGCCTCCTTAAATTCAGAATGTGTGATAGTCAAACGTACGCACACAATTTTATTTCATTATTCTTCTCTGACAAGCACTACTGTAATAAAAGTAGAGTATTTCAAACAAATAAGTAAATAAATTTTGTGGTAAAAGTCTAAATAAGTCCTAGTTATTGACGTTTTTAACCATATGAGTCAACCAGACAGAAGCTCGTGAAACTACCTCCTTAAGGAAATGGTGTTGATGATGTCAATGATGATGATACATTTTAAAAAGATACATTAAAGTTTAACACTTGAAACATCAAAACAAGTGCATAATGAGGCTGACATTTACTTAAAATGGGTTTTCTAAACATCTAGTATTTTTTCCTTATGATAATTCTGAGTCAAAGTTTATTACCTTTACCAAAAGGGTAACTGATAATCCTACATATTCGACGTTTGTTCTCCTTTCACTTTTAGTCATATCAGATTGTATAGATGGAAAAACTTTGGCTCAAGCATTAAGCCTAGCAATGAGGAATGAAATATTTAAAACTTGAGATAGGTTTCTAAAGGAAGCTTTGTCATCCTCTTCTTAATGTTCCTTGTCTTAATTTTTGAGATTGTCTTAATTTGCTTTGCTGGAAAATAGACGTGAGGGCTACTTAGCCCTGTAGATATGTTCCCTCCTTCATGTAAGTCTTAGAGCACCATCAATGCCCACTTTATTATTATTATTACCATGATTATTATCATAAGTGGTATTATTGAGCATTAATTAAGCATCTATTGTATGACAGATATATGCTAGAGTATTAACATGCATTAATTATAACTCATAACTAAATATGTTGATACTCTTATCCTCATATAAAAGACAAGAGAACTGAGGCTCGAGTAGGTTTAGAAATCAGCTGAAAGATATACAATAACCATTAATAAGTGGCAGAACTAGGATTCAAACGTATAAATCTATGGGTTTTCCACAGTAATCTGCTACTTCTTACTTTTATTATGCTATTATTATCATAATGATAATAATAAGTCTTTTTTATTATTATCATTATGAATCCCAACTTCCTTAATACTGTCAGTGTTAAGTAGTTAATTAACTGCATTTATTTTTAATATTCAGAAGAGAGTCACTCATAATTATATTTTCTATATGCCTTAACCTGAAGCCCAGTTTAGAGAAATTATCTAACCTTGTATATTGTGGTTTTTCCATGAGATAATCCCATAGCAGCCCCTAACCTCATGGCAAACATTTTCTAGAGACAGTGGGATTAATAATTGTTATCAAAAAGAACAATGAGGTTTTTCAAATTGTCCCCCATATCACCCAATTCTTCTTCCTTTATTTAGAAAATTGATAGATAAGACAAAGACAGGCATAGTATGTATTCTTTGCTCTCAGGGAGTCTCTGAACTCTGAACTAGATCAAGAAGCCTATAACAGAATGCGTTTGGTTTTTAATTTGTTTTATCTGGCATCCTTTGTCTGTCTGCTTTCACTTCCATTCCTTACTTCTTTCACTGTCAGCCCTGCTCCACATCACAAGGAACTGCATTTAGAGGCCCTCATCCTCTGGTTTCTGGGCAGGTTCTGCCAACAGGAGACACTGGAAGAAGATTGGAGGGAGGAAAGGGGAGGAAGTCAGGTTGTTTCTTTCAACCCCTTTCTATGCTTAGAGTGGCCACTTGTCCTCGTGATTCGGGCTTCTGTTGGACTGTCCTGCTCTCCACAGCCCCAGATCCCTCCTGGCAGCTCCAAACTGCGTGGCCCACTGTATCTAGCTCCCCACTGCATGGCCTCAGCTGATGGACTTTGGCCAGCCTGTCCCAAAGTTTGCAAGACCCAAGGCAAGGGTACAAAAGGAGGTCCACATCTATGCCCAATATTTAAAAGTTATAAATTAAATTATCTAACTATTAAAAGTATTTTCCATTTTCCTACCTTGATAAATACATCTTCATAATAACAAAATGTTAAAAAAAAATCATTAGCGTTGGAAACCCACAGGATAAACACTCACTTTCTCTGACTGATTAGGGCTCAACAGGGGCTCTTATATTCACACCCAAGGCTTGGCTACTCACTCACCTATTAGTCCTCCCCCATTCCCAATGTCCAAGAACTGGAAGATCCCTCTTAATGGGATGCCAGGATGTTTCTCTTTACTCCAGCCAATCCAAAACAAAAATCCCTTGCCCATAACATGCCCCATCCCCCATCCCTGCTAGTGTTTCCACTTTGAGTTCTTCAAAGGAACCTGAGACTGGAAGACCAATTTCAAACTTAGAATTCTCAAACTATTAAGCCTCATGCTTGCAGCCTGCCCCTCTTTTCTTGTTTCCTTGGCTCTTTTCCATGCTCTAAAGAGCCCATGTGCACACACATGGACACTCTAGCCCACCCCATCCCCCCACGATCTATTCACCTCCTCACTTGGAAACAGCTGCCGCCTCCAACCCTTGGCCAACTCTGGACCCTAGAGATCACACTGATCAAGGGAGGAAAGACGCAGGGAAAGGCCTATTCAGGCCCTGGAGAGAGGCTTCATCCATTTGGGTAGGTAAGGCCAGGGACCTATAGGCACAGTGCTTGGTCTGGAAGAGGAGTGGGACATGAGATTTGGCTAGGTATATCATCTTGACCCAGCGGTTTCTTCTCCCTGTAGGAAAGAGCATGGCTGGGGAAGACCAGAGAAGGGTCTTCGAAAGTGTGGAACCCATAGTGGGGTCCCATCTTGCCCAGGTCTAAAGGTCCCCCCTTTGCCGCCTCAGTACTTCTATTATCCGTTTACCCAATTCCCTGTGTTAAATGCCCTCTGTTTAAAATTCCTAGAGAGATTTCTTTTTCCTGACTGAACTATGATTGATATAGCTTGTTTAAAACGTTTTTTTAAAGGCATTAGATTTCAAAGATAGATTAAGAGGTATAAAATCTTTTTCTGACAATCTAAATCTTTTCTAAGCATATGCACGTTTCATAAATCATATTCCAAAAGGCATTGTATATTTAGCTGTACCTAAATTTGCATGTGGAGTTACAAGGTAAATAGGATAGATGGAGAAAAATAGAAGTGGAATATTTCAACATGCTAGGCAGAGGGGCAGGAAAGTGATAGTGATTCAACTAAATGCTGTCTTTTACCTAATATAGAGCCTTTGATGGCAAGCTGCAGCCTTTGGGTTCTCTATAATCCACTCCAACACTTCCCACATTGGATTTTTTTCTTGTGTCATTCTACCAGGGCAGTGCACTGCTAGCTCTTAAAATAAGACTTAAACATATGGTACTTATATAATGAAGATAAAACCTGTGCAGCGAGGCTGGAAATGTTCACATTTGGTCTCTTGATAACGCTTGAGAGGAGGTACTGCCTGGTTATGTAACAATTCAATCCCTAGATTAAGTTTTTTTCTTTTTTCCTAGAAGGCACAAGCACTTGACATACATCTGACTTCTGAGCTTTGCTCCTTTTTCTAACAAAAAAGATTTTGTATTTTTTTTATATCCTTCATTTTGGTGCTGAAACAATTACATCCTATATCACTATGTCCAATTAATTCATCACTAATGATATAGTTACTGAGGAAAACCAAGGATCTATTTGGTGATGTTGAAGCACTACTGCTTCCAAGCCTTTGTGACTCTCACTGCAGCAAACCTGCTCTCTGACTGACCCAGCAGACACTGACAAGATTTAGCAATAGAGAGAAAAGGAAAGTTACCGACTTTATTGCCTGATGTTACTAAAATCTGCAGCCAATTTTCAGTTATCCATGTCAATAGATGCAAGGATCTTTGAAATCCTGATCTGAACCATTCTCAATGGAGACAAAAAAGGAAAGTCAACCTGCAAACCATGTAATTAACCCAGTGCCACGAAGGGTTGTTGATTTATATTTATTGTCTCCAATTGTTTGTTCTGTGCCAAGTGTTACCATGGCCTCCTTATTCACAAGGGGGGACCAGACCTGAATATGTCTATGAATCAGGAAGTCTTGTTGACATGTTGGGGAAAAATATGAGATCGTATACCCCACTCAGTGAACTAGTAGTATCTTGTTTGCATATGTAGAATGGTTTATCATGCCTTCCAGCTGGTCTGTGTAATTGTGTCACCCTTATTGCTTCTGTTGGCATTCAGTCTAAACAATAAATTGTGCTTTGTTGGTGACTCCCACCAAACGCAGAACCTTTTGTCATAATATCCGTGTTAACTAAGTTGATGAATATCCAAAGGAGATAGGGTTATTATTGTAAATATCTATAATAAGTACAATGGACAGAATTGCATTGCAAATTTCAAGGAATTTAATAGACCCATGAAGGTTAACCATGGTAAATAACCAGTGTGGATGGTTGTTTACTAGCCATGTTGCATTACAAACAAGAGACTCAACAGTGTTTCCATCTCATTATTTACTCATTTTATCTTTGCCTGTTTATTCCACTTCTCCCCATCTCCCACATGCACATTTTGGGACATGGAAGCAATTTTCAAGCGTTAATGTGAATTGATGTCTTCCTTAGAAATAATTAGAGCCCTACACATGTCAGAGAATTATGAGACAGAGTGTCTTTCAGCTCAAGTAATGTCCCAGCACAGGAGATGATGAAAACGTATTATGTTAAAACTGCTCCATATAAAGTGAATACTCGTGCTCTCACTTGAATTCTTAGGAAACAGATGGCTGCTCTCCTAGTAATAAAAATAATTCTCCTTACTTATCAAGCTTTTTTTTCAAAATATATTTACTTGAATTTTGTCATGTTATACTCATACCTATGAGGGAGATAGAGGTTAGACATGATATTTTATAGAGCCCTTAGCAGAAAAGTCTGAACCTAGCCTCTGAACTTATCATCACCTTCAAGGGATCCCGCGACTCCTTAGACTCCATACTAGGTTTAAGATTGGTCCATTTATAGACATTGTTTTTCTCTGTAAAAATTTGCTGTTGCCTTTTAAAAAGATATTCTGAGGACAAGGAAGAAAGGGAAGTGCATGTCAACAGGGTATAAAATCAGAATTTGGTTATTTCATAGGCTTATATTACATTCTTAGTCCCTGGGTGGTGAAACCATTTGTGCTTGGCTATCACCTAACAGCGGTTTAAACCCACCCAGCGGTGCTATGGAAGAAAAGCCTGGTGATCTGCTTCTGTAAAGATTACAGCCAAGAAAATCCTATGGAGCTGTTCTACTCTGTAACACATAGGTCGCCATGAGTCGGAATTGACTTGACAACAGTGGATTTGGTTTATTATACTGTAACCATTTGGCACAACTCCCATCTCTCTCAGAGATTCACTCAACAATAAATGCAGCCCAACGTTGATGCATAACTTGCATCAGCTGCCTCAACAGTGGAAAATGCAGGTTGATCAGCAACCCTTGGTACTTTGAGTTTTGTCACTGTGGTGATAGTGGAGGTCATGGTTATTTCCAGTGGAGGTTTTTTGTCAATGTGTGACATCAGTAGAACGAATGTACACCAGCCCAATTAATATTAAGGCAATTCTGCTCTGTAAATGACTTCCAGCTTTCCATTGATTACAAACCACAAGCCACTTAAAAGAGCTTAAGGAAACCTCTACGTCAATAAAACACGCTTAGATATGGCTTTGTGATATTAGGCTACCAAAAGTACCCTCATTTCCCATCATTAAGATATGAGGGATGTAGAGGTGATAGGTCTTGACTTTTCTCTCTCAGCAATTTGGTTGCTAAAGCTGAAAAAAAATGTTGGTTGTCTGAGGCCTTCAATGAGTAGAGTATTTTCAAAAGGTGGTTTACAAATCATATATGATGAACTCAGAAAAAAGAACATCATTTGGTAATTAGGAGCACCTTAAAATGAGAGACATAGCCAAGCAAGTGGACACTAAAAAGGTACATATAGTTGGACTCAAAATAGAAATTTTAGAAAGAAATTTACTTACAATATGTGTTTTTTTAATGAGAAAAAAAATTCAAAATAGATTTCTGTCAAATGATATATTTTACATGAATCCTTTCTGGCATTAGTTTGTTCCTTTACATAGAGAGAGTGGAAAGAACTTGTCGTTACATAGAGCTGGTGGTTTGGATTCCTATTCCACCAAATCATTAAGTGTGTTTACTTGTCTTCCATGGCCTCTTCAAGTTTCTGTTTCCTCGCGCCATTCAGGAGTTACTGAGGGAGTCACACATGATCACACATATAAGAACTCAGAAGTATGATGTTCCTTCTCCTTCCTCGTACTTGCCATGCCCTGTGCTCTCTCACACTCAGCATTTTTCCTTCACACAAAGTTTTGACCTTTACTTAGTTCCTCTCATCTAATCGAATCTCTCTGGAGTCCATCTCATCTTAAGCTTTTCTTTCCTTTTTGCTCATTTTTACTCTGTATCTTCTCTCGTGCAAAATGGTAGATAATTATCCTCACATTATTTAAAAATCACACATAAAACTGACCTATCTCTAAAGGATCCTTTGTTTAATGGAAGGCCTAAGAAAAGAGGCTTTTATTTTTCAACAGTTTGGGGTTTGGTTTAATCATAAAATAGGATCCCATCGTTAGCTTAATAATAACCACCTCCCATACATTGTGATTCTTCACTGAAGAATAGTCATATTTGCCTTGCCCCAGAGTGCAGTTCATGCCTCAGAGCCTCCGCACCCTCCAAGTGCCCACCTTAGACTTTAATCCATGTTCAGCTTTCAATAACCTTATTCTAACCAGAAATTTGAACCAAATCGTAAGTTGTTGTTTAAAAAAAGGGAAAACTATACACATATTTTCTAATTCTATGTTGAACTAAATTTTTACACTCTTGGTTTATAGCTAAATAGTAAAGCAAGCCAAATTCTTTTATCCTTGCATTGTTGATGTTGTAGCTTTTTCCCACAAAAAATATATTGAGCGAATAATTAAATCCTCATGGAAAATCCCATTTATTTTCTACAATCTTTGAATCAAAACAGAAATGTAACATCCATGTAAGTTGAACATATTTGTTAAGTTCGAACCCCTGATTCTAAGACTTTAAAGACTTAAGAAATACATTTTAAAAGTCCTTTCTCTTCCTGAATAATATATTTCTTAGATTCGTACTAAAGGTGGGAGTGGGGTGTATAACAAATAGGGATACTGGAATTTAATTAAAATGAAACGAGATATCCTAGACACTGCAACTTCTGTCCTTATGTTTTAATTATGTTCATTTGGGATCTTAGCTATATTCAACTTATCTTTTTTGCTTCTTTGGTGGCTTTATTTTTTTCAGACTTTGAGTGTCAAAGCTATATATCGAATTGTTTATTCTACTGCTTCATTTTTAGCCATGATGAATGTGACAGTTAACTGTACAGAACTTGGTGATAAATTATATTCTTGACTCCTGTTCTGACTTGTCATGTCTTCAGAGGCACAACATTTCTTCATTTTTCTGTTTAGCTGTTTAGTAAGGGGAGTTATTTCTATCAAGATTTTCCATTTCTAAGGTATGTACTAATCTTTCCATTTCCAAATTAATTTGAGAATGAAGTTGTTATGTTGCTATTAGATGCCATCAAATCAGTTCTGACTCCTAGCAACCCTACGTACAACAGAACGAAACACTGCCCAGTCCTGCGCCATCCTCACGATCATTATTTTGCTTGAGCCCATTGTTGTAGCCACAGTGTCAATCCAGCTCATTGAGGGTCTTCCTCTTTTTCACTGACCCTCTACTCTACCAAGCATGATGTCCTTCACCAGAGACTTGTCCTTCCTGGTAACATGTCCAAATTATGTGAGATGAAGTCTTGCCATCCTTGCTTCTAAGGAGCATTCTGGCTGTACTTCTTCCAAGAGAGATTTGTTCGTTCTTCAGGCAAAACAAACCCATTGCTGTTGAGTCTATTCTGACTCATAATGACCCTACAGGACAGAGTAGAACTGCCCCACAGGGTTTCCAAGGAGCAGCTGGTGGATTCAAACTGCCACCCTTTTGGTTCACAGCCAAACGCCACTGCACCACCAAGGCTCCATTCTTCTGGCAGTTCATGGTATATTCAGTATTCTTCCCCAACACTGTAATCAATTCTTCTTCGGTCTTCTTTATTCATTGTTCAGCTTTCGTGTGCATGCGATGTGATCGAAAACACCATGGCTTGGGTCAGGCCCACCTTAGTCCTTAAAGTGACATCTTTGCTTTTTAACACTTTACAGAGATCTTTTGCAGCAGATTTGCCCAATGTAATACGTCATTTGATTTCTTGACTGTTGCTTCCATAGGCTTTGATTGTGGATCCAAGTAAAATGAAATCCTTGACAGCATTAATCTTTTCTCCATTTATCATGTTGCTTATTGGTCCAGTTGTGAGGATTTTTGTTTTTTTGATGTTGAGGTGTAATCCATCAATAAGTGCTTCAAGTCCTCTTCACTTTCAGCAAGCATGAGAATGAAAGATTCTAATAGCAAATTCTAGTTTCCAAATCTGTTTTGGACCATGCATGGTCTCTATTTTCTATATCTATAATTTTCAAATGTATCACAGGGATTATAGAGTCATATCCATCACCTGTCTGTTAGTTTATTGTACTGTGATGGCTTGCATGTTGCTTTGATGCTGGAAGCTATGCCACCACTATTTCTAATACCAGTAGGCTCACCTTTGGTGGACAGGTTTCAGCAGAGCTTCTAGACTAAGACAGACTAGAAGGAAAGGCCTAGCAATCTTCTTCCATAAATTATCAAATGAAAACCTTATGGATCACAACAGAACATTGTTTGACTCTCTTACTTCAGACACTTTATCAGAAAGGATCAGTCACTGGAGGAGAACATCATGTTTGGTGAAGGAGAAAGCCAGCAAGGGAAAGGGAGACCCTCAGTAAGATGGATTGTCACAGCAGCCTCAACTATGGACTCGAACATGCTGTGATCATGAGGATGATGCAAGACCAAGCAATGTTTCCTTCTGTTGTACATAAAGTCTCCATAAGTTGGAGTAGACTTGATGGCATTTATCTATCTACCCATCTACAGAATCATATAAAGTGTTTGGGCAGAGCAGTTAGATGGGAATGAGTTTGAATCCCAGCATGGCTCATTACATTTTATGGGACCTTGAACATGTTACTTAATCTTTCTGAGCCTCATTTTCCTCCTCTGTGTAATGATGATAATAATGACATATGATGACTTCCTTCAAGGGCTGTTGTAAAGGCTAGAAATAATACAAGCAATTTCCTTACCACGGTGCCTAGCATATAGCAGCCACTCAAAACAAAACAAAATAAAAAACCAAGAGTTTCTATTGCCATTGAAAGTATAATTTTCTTAAGTTATACTTATCCTAAATAGACTTAATCCAAAAACAAATGAACATTATTTAATTCTTCTGTGATTATTAATCATAAGGTGTTCAAATTGTGACAATGCCACAAAACCATTATTATTCACAGTGATTATTATTTTCACAAAATTTACTTTGATGGTAAACAGCAATTGTTGAATGACAGAATATTGAGTTACATATTGCTTAGAATTATAAGATTGTCTTTTATTTCTGTCCTTCAGATATGAAGGTAATACTCCTAACTCACTTCAAATCCTTTTTATAGAATTAAGGTTGGATTTATACCTTTTGGCACACAGGCTTCTTCCCATTTATGCTGGGACTAATTAATATTATGGCCATAGCCACATTTGTGAAGCTTTAGCTAAATAAGCTATCTGGTTTCAGACTCTTGTAAATATCAGTGCTGGGCTATTTCTTTGACCACAGACCTCTCTCTTACTCTTCAAACCTTCAAATATTCTGTTATCATAAATTCTGAATATATGTTATTGTTGGGCTGGTGGGGAAGTGGGTGGAGAGTAAGTTGCCATGAATTTTCTTTTATACCCTAGAAATTCAGAATGTGTCTGTGAATCATCCAGTATCATCATATTATCTGCGTAATCCCAATGATGTCTTGACAAACTGCCATCCAACACATCATTACATTTAAAAATCAAGACCACTGAAATTTATCTTCTGTTTTGCCTTAAATCCAGTCTCCAGTATCCATCATATATAGAATAACACATTGATTCTTCTCATTCATGGAAAAAATAAAAATGCCTTCTCATTCATGGGTTCATTAAGTTCAAAACCATTATCTGAGAACTTGAGTGCTACGTATGGTAACCATACAGAGAAATAAATTGGAAATAGAGCTTCTTCAGGAAGCTTACATTAAGGGAGCTAAGGCAGATACACCAATAACTATAAACACTGCAATGCAAAGACAGAAAGTGCCTCGCCTAATAATTCATTCATTCATTCATTTAGCAACTGTGTTTTCATTTCTTAACACAGGTGAGGCTCAGCACTCAATTCTGGGGTTACAATGATGAACAGCAACGATAATAACAAATAGTATCTCCCTTTATGGTGCTTACATCCTAATGTGCATGAGTGTGGGGTAGAGTGAAGGCAGGGAACAGACAGATAATTAAACAAGCCATGTTGTACAATGTGAAATGTGCTAATGGTGCTTATAGTGGAGTACAGGGCCCCCTAGAACATAGGAGGACATATTACAGACATTGGAGATCAAGGAAGAACAAATTACATTGCAAATAATTAAAAAACATTTATTGTAGTTAATTTTCTTATGACATGGTGGATTTCAGAATCACACTGTGTCAAGTGCAACATTTCAAACAAAGCTAAGGGATGTTTCCATGCTTGAGTGATTCACGTAAAAAATAAAAAAACAGAAGGGTATTATAATCTTTGGCCTTTGAATAATTTGAGGATTTGTTCATCTTGAGTTCCTGCAACATCTGGGTTCAACATGGGAGAATTTAGTTTAGTGAGAAATGTTACGTGTCTAGAATTTGCTCCAGTCTAATAAATAATAGCCAGTTTGAAGTTACATTGTAATCGTATTTCCTGACAATCTTGGAAATTCTCTTCATGACCATGCTCTGCCTGGATTTACCCATTTCTCCATAACCCTCTCAAATATCTCCTGTTCTTTGCATTTTTCCAGTCTTTTCCTGTTATTACAAAGATTAGGATTTTTTCTTTTTCACCTTATGATTTCAACATTTGTAGTAAAGGTACCAGAAGGATCATGTATCTCTTTGCTTTCATTCATTACAATAGCCCTGGCCAATTGAGCATCCCAGTGGAAGAACTAGAGCAAGTGGTCCTACTGATGGTGGAATAGTCTGACTATGTGGCTGGCACAATTGTTACTCTTATTGCAGTGAAGTCCATAATCACAAATAAGAGGGTGAGGGTGGTTCAATCCAAGTTTGGAATCAAATTGAAAACTGAAGAGTAAATTCTCATGGCAATATTGTACCTAGGACAATATGAAGTTCAGGAATCTTGGCATGAATATACTAGAAAGTCAGGAAGGAATAACATGAGAATTTAGTTTAGTGAGAAATTTTAAATGTCTAGAATTTGCTCCAGCCTGTTAAATTTAGATGATATCAGTCATTTCCAATTCAAATGGTTCCATTCGGACTATTTAATGTAAAGGAAAACCAGAGAGACCTGGAATTAATCAAAAGGCATAAATTTGGGTCCTGGCTCTGCCTCTACTGTGTGACCTTGGGAAAGTCACTCAATCTCACTGGGCGTATTTCATTCATCCATAAAATAAAGATGAAAGTAATTATACCAACCTTTCCTGTTGAGATTTCTTCAAATGAGATAGTGAGTGTTAACATACTTTGTAAAACCTACTTCACCTTATGAATATCATTACTGCTAAGTGAAGGAGGATTTAAAGGGAAGTGAGAAAATGATGGTTCAGAGTTTATTAAATAAAAAAGTGTAAATATTCAGAGTCAGTTCAGAGCTTGGTAAATTAGTATAGTTCATTCCAGTTTTTGGTTCACAGTTTGCTTTTACTCAAGCACGCTATATAATATTTTACCAATTAAGAACACAATAAAGCATGCATGTCTTCTATGTACAGTTAACCCTCTGTATCCATGGTTTCTGCATCCACAGATTCAACCAACTTCAGATCAAAAATATTCAGGGGAAAAAAAAAAGAAAGTCCCAAAAAACAAAACTTGACTTTGCTGTGCGCACAGCACTATGCTGAATCCAGTAAATGAAGTGATGCGTATGCATACCCTGCTGTAGCCTCCTGCCATTTCACAGATCCTCCCTCTCCAGCACTCATTGTTTGAGCATTATTCGCCTTATTCATTCTCTACTTGTGTTGGGTGCACCCTTTGTTTCTGTTAAAAAAAAAAAAAAAGGCTCCTAAAAAGCAATTAAGCGGTCAAAGTAATCCCTTAAAGGAAAAGAGGGAGTGTAAAGTGCTATCTCTCGACAAGAAAATAAAAATCTTAGATCTTTTGAAAAGTGGAATATTGTTTGCCAAAGTGGGCTGTAAGGTCAGTAAGAATTAATTGAGCATTAGCGCAATAAAGCAGAAAGAAGCTGAAATTCATGGAAGTGTTAGTGCTGCCCATACAATGGCAAAAATGGTCCCTCTGGTTCCTGATAAAGTGCTTGCAAAGACTGAGAAAGCATTAAGTGTTAAGCGTAAGCATTAACAACTTTTACATAGCATTTACATTGTATCAAGTATTATAAGTAATCTAGAGATGATTTAAAGTATACACGAGGATGTACATTGGTTATATGCAAATACTATTTCATTTTATGTAAGAGACTTGAGCATCTTCGGATTTGGTATCTGCAGAGGTCCTGGAACCAATCCCCTGCGGATACAGAATGACTATATTGGTACCAAATATAATGTTTAGGTTTAACTTTGACTTTGAGTTATGGGAAAGCCCCACAAAAGAGTGACATGAAAAGGATTAAAATGTATTTTATTCTCTCATAAATGTAGGCAGTTCTGTGATCGCTAGGGACCCATTTCCTTCTAAGTGATTGTTCTGCCATACTAAACTTGCAATTTTTACCTCAGTGTCCAAGATGGCTGCTCCAGCTCCAGCCATCATGTACACATTCTATCTGTCAATATGGTGGAAAAGGGAAAGAAGATACTCTCCAAAGCTGCATATACTATTCCTGCTTACCTCTGATTGGCAAGAGTCTAATCATGTGAACTTAACTGAAAGACAGGATGAAAAATTCACTTTTTATTTGGAGGACTCACGTACCCAGGTATTATTTTCTAAGATTCTGTTATGAGGAAAACAGAGAGAACAAATATTGTGGAAAGCTAGCCATCTCTACAATAACAATAACTGAAGAACTCCCTTTACTTAATAACCAGTAAGTAATAGCATGGATATTCAGATCAAAATCTCCTCTGAAATTATTAATAACAGAACTGTTTTCCTAATATTTCACACAACATATACTGGGCAAAATCTATGGGCCAGGTATTCCACTGAACATAAAAGATGAAAACAAATCCCTGCCCTCTAGAAGCTATAATCAATGAAATAAGCATGGAAATAGAGGGTTTCCACAGATAATGTGATGATATAAGAGAATGTGTTTTTTAGTTCATGAAAGAAAAGGTGTTGGTTTATTCGGAGATGCAATCATCTTTGCTGTAATCATGCAGTAAATGGCATCCTAGAGACTTGAAAGAATGAGTCTCCCTCTCAAAGTGCTTCATTTACTACAAGGGAATATTTCATGCATTGACAGACTGTAATTGAGAACTGAATATGAATAATCTAGTTTTTACTTAGAAATATATACTTGGTATATTCAAGTTGAATGGAATAGGATAGATAAGTAGTACTTAAACAAAGACAGATATTATTTATGTGATATTAGCTTGATTTGGATTGATGCAGTTATTTATGTAGTATTTGGTTCATTTAAAATCAAGTAGATTGTGCAGCAAGGCTCTCTTTCTTGTGGAATTCTGGCAGTAAGGCATTGTGGTCAAAGTAGGAGGACAGGTTGCTGGATGTAATTGGATTCTCTTTGTCTTTCCTGCTCCAGTACTATCTCTGACTACTACCACGCCTCTTCTCAGAGGGCAAAAATGTATGGGAAAGAACTGAAGGAGGCAAGGTTGGAGGTGGGGTGAAAGGAATAGTTTTCACTCACTTAAAAGGATCAGAATGAAATTATAGCTCTCTGGAGAAGACCGGAAACACATTTCACCTCATTCTCCACCCCTCTCCACCCTCTCTTCTCAACCTTAGGCCCAGATCTCTTTCTCACCCTGCACTACTTTTATGCTCGTGTGTGAAACAGAGGGAGTTTCACAGCTCTTCCACATTACTTTAAGCTGTATAATTTAAAGTCATGATATAAGAATTAAAGACTATACTTAAAATATTTGCAAGTTCTATTTTTTACTTAATGGTCTTTTGGGTTTTGCTTCTGTCTTCTTGTTGAGACTTTTTCCTGTTTTAGTTTTAAATAAAAATTTTAAATATGGTAAGAGGAAACAGTATAATGCATGTGTCTTAATTATCTATAGGGTCGCTATGAGTCAGAATCAACTCTTTGGCAACGGGTTTTTTTGGTTTCTTAGTTATCTAGAGATGCTATAACAGAAATACCACAAATGGGGGACTTTAGCAAGGAAATTTACTTTTTCACAGTTTAGGAGGCTAGAAGTCTGAATTCAGGGTGCTAGCTCTGAGGGAAGAGTCCCAGTTGCACAGTGGTTAAGAGTTCGGCTACCAACCGAAAGGTCGGCAGCATGAATCCACCAGCTCCTCTTTGGAAACCTTATTGGCCAGTTCTACTCTGTCCTATAGGATCTCTGTGAGGAGGCTTTCTCTCTCTGTCAGCTCTGGAGGATAAGTCTTTGGCTCTTTTAGCTTCTGCACTGGGCGATCTTCATGTGGCTTGACATCTCTCCTCTCCTATCTCTGCTTGCCCCCAAGCATGCTTGTTTTAATCTCTTTTATATCTCAAAAGAGATTGACTCAAGGCATACCCTATACTAATCCTGTCTCATTAACATAATAAAGACAACCCATTCCTAAATGGGATTATAACCACAGGCATAGAGGTTAGTGTATACAACACATTTTCTGGGGACACAGTTCAATTCATGAGAGCATGACATGTCTTATTGAAGCCAAAGGAGCTTAATAATAAAGCTTTGGTTCAACCCAGAAACATTGTAACCCAGCTGTCACCATTTCTAAACAAACTCAGGGATTATTGTGCAGTATACTGCTAATTTTTTAATGTTCTGAAAATAAAGTGAGGTTTTACTTCCTCCTTCTTTTCGATCAACTTTTTTGCAATTCTCCTTCAGCCTCCAGATTTACAATTACTTGAGTTGTATTAATAGAATTTAGCTGTATTCTCTACCGTTAAAGAAAGAAATCCAGGAATTTTAGAATCTGTTTTATGCAAAAAATGTAAATTCAGAATTTGAAGTATCCTTATCTTTTTACCTTGCTCATTCCAGTAATTCATTCTAAACACATGCTTATGTCATAATTGGATGCAGACATGTTTTTATAGTTACATGTATACATTTTTTCTTTTTTAAGTTCTTATGTAAAACCTTTATAACTTGCCTGATACAGGGTTTTTCATACATGGGCTATTCAGTAAATATTTTGACCCTTAATTCCTCATCGACAAAACCCATCAAAACATAGCCCCCCCAAAAAAAGGTCGCCTAGGGGATGTCTGTGCTGAGCTATTCTTTCTCAATAAATGAATGTCTTCCAAAATGTATTTATAGTTATTACTTGTGAAAGTAATGGCACTAGAAATAGTTTGTTTTGCCATCTGTTATTTTTGTCCAATCAGGACTAAGCACAGTGACCATAGTCGTCTTTTCCACATGCTAGGAAACTAAGAACCTTGCCTAGTAGGGTTCCAAACTTTCAAAGGTAATTGTTTATTAAAAAGATAAGAAGCAGCTTGAGACACGTCTTCAATCTTGCTTCAGAAAAAGGGATTTGCTACAGTGTGATTTAGGCATCTCCCAACCAGTGGACTGAAATCTTTATTTGTTCCTGGCAATAGCTTGAATTGTTTTCATAGAGCTTGTTTATCTCTTCTTCTAGTAGAGTAAGAAGGAGTGTGTCACTAGAAATCAAAAGGGAAAGGACATGAACCATGCACTGGCATGGGCCATTAAAACACTTGCCAAGAGGAGACCCACAAACAGCAAAACCAGCATTCTCTACCTTTGCAGAGAACTGGAATCCATGGTTTCAGAGTTGGGAGGTCGTCCATGCTATAGGTCTTTTGGTTTTCTGATGGCAATTAGCTGATAAATACATGGTCACTCAGCTCAGCAGAGTAGAACTGCCCCATAGGGTTTCCAAGGAGCAGCTGGTAGATTCAAAATGCCAACCTTTTGGTTAACAGCAGAGCTCTTAACCACTGCACCACCAAGGCTCCAAGAGGCCTCAATGCTGCCTAGCAATTATGTTTTATTTGGATTTCCAACTCTTGACAAAGACAATTTCCAATCTATTCATATCTTCTCAAACCTCTAATCTCCCTCCTACATCTTTATTAGTTTCAGTATCTAACCCAATATCTACTTCTCAAAGAATTTGGTAGCCATCACAGAGAGGAACTAGCTCAACTTCTCACCACAAAGTACACTAACATATCTACATCTGAACCCAGTGTTTCTTCCTTCCTACCTGTTTCAAACAAAGAGAGACCTTCCTCTTATCAAAGCCCAGTCCTTCTCATGTGCTTTAGATTTCATTTTTATCACACTTCTCCAGAACTTGATGCAATCAATTATTCTCTCACTCTTATTCATTAGTTTCTCTCTGATTCTTCCCATAACACTGAAATATGCTTTAATATTTCTCATCTTAAAAAAAATCCTGCACTCACATCCCTTTCTAATAATTATAAAAATAATAACTACAACTCAAATGTTTTGAGCACTTAGTATATGCTATGCATATTCTAAGACCTTTCTGCTATTAACTTGTTTAATCTTTTCAATAACCCTATGAGATAGTCTGTTACTATGCCCATTTTACAGATGAAGGAGCTGAGGCACAAAGGATATGTCTCGTTTTGATCATACCAGAAAAGTGATATGAGGCTATATTTATTCGACAAATATTTCTTGAGATTTTACATTCTACCAAAGACCAGCTCAGCAATGGATGGAGCATAATTTAACTGCGGTGGACAGCAGCCATTTTCTCTCAAGTGTCTAGAGAGGGTCAAAGGATGTGAGCAAATGATAGTCTGCTTTCTTCCCAAACACTGCCACGGATAGTGTAAATTGTGTTTTTGCTCTCATTTTTTTTTTTTAATCTTTTTTATGTGTTTTTAAACACATTTCATTGTTAGAAAGTTCTTCCTAATATGAACCATTTGATTCTTTTTTCATATTGTTGTTGTTAGCTGCCTATCAGTTCTAGTGGCATTCTAAATAAAAAATATGAATGTGTAGCAGAGTGCTTCATTTTTTGTTACTTTTTCTAAAACTGTAGGAACTGGCTAACTAAGCCCAGATATATCATTATAATAGGTTGAGAATATGCATGAATAACCATTGTTTTTAATACTTTTGAGGACACAACAAGAACTAGTTACTTTATTATATGTAATTCTTACAATAAGTCTACCTACTTGGCATTTTCACTCCCATCTTACAGATGAGAGACGGAAGCTGAGAGAGGTTGAATAATTTGTCCAAGGTCATACATTTGGTAGCTTCAGCTGCCCAAGTCAGTCCATGTCTGTCTAAGTTGCCGATTCGGAACCCTGGATGCACATTAGAATCATCAAGGACCCTCAACAATTTCCAATGTCCAGGCTGCACCCCAGACCAATTACATTAGAGTCTTGAGGGACAGCACAAATGGATCTGTATGTTTTAGAGCTCCCTAGGTGATACCAGGAAACCCTGGTGGCATAGTGGTTAAGAGCTATGACTGCTAACCAAAAGATTGGCAGTTCAAATCCACCAGGTGCTCCTTGGAAACCCTATGGGGCAGTTCTACTCTGTCCTGTAGGGTCACTATGAGTCAGAATTGACTTGATGGCAATGAATTTGGCTTTAGGTGATACCAATGTGCAGCCAAGGTTGAGAATCACTGGTCCACATCTAAAAACTAGGACCTTTTCACACCATGCTGCCTCTGAATCAAAAATTGTTTTCATTCCATATTGAAATACTCTTGTGCCTCTAACAGGACCATTGATAAACAAGATGTCTTCTTGATAGAAAAGGTGTTATCTTCCTCTGCCTTCCAAAGTCATCAAAGAAACATTTTCAAAGCCTAGAAATCCCAGCAGCTTGGCTACAGGATTTTGTTTGCTCTGCTTGTCACATATTGAAGGCAACTTAATATTTGCATTACTATTATCTCTCTGATTGAATGACCATTTATGGTGCTTGCAAGCTGGGAAAGGATGTCTGAGCACACCAGAGGGTATAAACATACCAACAAATGATTTCGTTTATAAATACAGAACACAGTGAAAATCAGTTCCTGGAAGTATCTTGGAACTTAGAACACATTTTGAAGTTTCTAAATTATTAGTAAAGCTTTAGTTGAACTCTTGGCCTTATTTACTAAGTTACTTAATTGTATTTGCTTTTGAATAAAATTATTATTTTCCTAAGCCTGGAGATAGCAGTATATAAATGAAGCATCTGCTGTGTCTGATGTACAAATGTTTGGATTCCCAAAGGACACATTTCAAAAACTCAGATTTTCCTGTTATGTGTGGCAAACTTTCCAAGGTCTTCAAATTATGAACATGTTTTCTTCAAGATACATATTTTCAACATCTGCGGAACAGATTTTTATCTCTATCGACATCTATCTAGCGTTTATTTTCTTTTGAATAGTGATGCTTTATTTTAATATGAAATTATACAAACTACCTGATTAGACTTGCAGTTGTCTGAGGTAGTTATATTTAGAACTGCTTTTATTGTTCCTTCAGTCATTAACTATTTTGTATCATACATGATTTTGTATTGGCAAGTTCTTCTGTTTATGAGAGTCAGTCTTGTGACAGAGATTTCCGTTACACAGAAATGACCTGCATCAAATTTTTCAAAAAGATGGGTTGGAAAATGATGCTTCTTTGTCATAGTTTTTTTTGCCATAGCTTTTGTGCAAATGTTGCAACTTTTGATTAATGAGGAACCAAGAGTTTTCCAGAGAAAAAGAAATCCCGTTATATCTCTTGTATTGCTGTTTTCCATTATAACCAAGAATAAGAATTCATAGTCTAGGTAGTTGAGGTCTATGAAAGACATTTGTCAACTGTTCAGCAATGATATTTCCATAGGTATAGCTTGTAACAGCAGCTTTGAAATAAGGATAAAGTGGATAAAGTGACATTAACAAAAAGGTTCTGATTGAGTTGTTAATACCACAGAGGTTTTAATTGAATTTTATGAAATTATGAAGGTTGTGGTCATGATGCCCACTGATTTTATGATTTATCTCATTGGGTTTACTCTGTCCACATGTGTTGATGGAGTCTACATAGCCATAAATATATTTGGAAAAGGTTAATTTTTTTCTGTATTAGTTGGTGGTACTATGGAAACTAAGGACTTGGCATAATATCATTTTTTCTTTTTTTGGTTGATCATAATATGTATTTATTATCATATATACACTGTGTTATTTCAGAAGGAATTTGAGGTGGTTTAAAAGTATATAACATAACCATATCAAAATAAATATTAGCAAAACCACGGTCATTTACTCACTAGGCAATATACTGTAGTGGAAAGAATACAAGCTTCTTCACTTGCTACCTGTGTGACTTTGGGCAACTTATTTAACCTCTCTGTGCTTGATTTCCTCCTTCCTAAAATATTTACCTTGCAACATTGCTATTTAAAGAAAAGTAGGTGCTTCATATGTTGGTATTCTCATCACATCTTAAAATGCAGTTGAACGACTTAAATCATGCTTGCTTTGCAAATAAAAAAAATCAATTCATGTATTTGTTTCTTTGATTGTGATATTATTATCAATAGCTATCATTTATTGAGTGTTTACTGTGTATGAAGTTTGCATTATCTTTTTGCAAACCACTTTTAATCTATTATCTTATTCTATCCTCATAGTAATTTCTTTTTAAGTCTGTTAGCACTGCCGTCTTCTGAGTAATATAAATATGCAATTAATAGTCTAGCCTTTCAACGACGGGCTTTGAAATTACTGTGGTAATGAGCTAGGATTTCTTTCCAGAGCATCACTGGGATGGAAGGAGTTACTGGTGTGTCCTAGAATTATATCTATCTGTCTTTGTGCTTATTTTTTACCTTATGTGAATACTGAGATATTGTTGTTGTTAGGTGCCCTCAAGTCGGCTCTGACTTAGAGCAAAGCAACCTTGTGTACAACAAAACAAAACACTGCTTGGTCCTGTGCCATCCACACAATCGTTGCCCAATGTAAGCCCATTGTTGCAGCCACTGTGTCAATCCATCATGTTGAGGGTCTTCCTCTTTTTTGCTGACTCTCTGCTTTACCAAGCATGATGTCCTTCTCCAGGGCCTGGTCCCTCCCAATAATATGTCCAAAGTACATCAGATGAAGTCTCGCCATCCTCGCTTTTAAGGAGCATTCTGGCTGTACTTCTTCCAAGACAGGTTTGTTCATTCTTCTGGCAGTCCATGGATACTCAATATTCTTCACCAACACCATAATTCAAATGCATCAATTCTTTCTCAGTCTTCCTTATTCATTGTCCAGCTTTCACATGTAAATAAGGCGATTGAAAATACCATGGCTTGGGTCAGGTACACCTTAGTCCTCTAAGTGACATCTTTGCTTTTTAACACTTTAAACAGGTCTTTTTCAGCTGATTTGCCCAGCGCAGTATGTTGTTGGATTTCCCGATTGCTGCTTCCATGGGCATTGATTGTGGATTTAAGTAAAATGAAATCTTTGACAATTTCAGTCTTTTCTCCATTTATCATGATGTTGCTTATTGGTCCAGTTGTGAGGATTTGTGTTTTCTTTATGTTGAGGTGTAATCCATACTGAAGGCTGTAGTCTTTGATCTTTATCAGTAAGTGCTTCAACTCCTCTTTGCTTTTAGCAAGCAAGGTTGTGTCATCTGCATATCTCAGGTCGTTAATGAGTCTTCCTCCAATCCTGATGCCACGTGCTTCTTCGTATAGTCTATTTTCTCGGATTATTTGCGCAGCATACAGATTGAGTACTTATGGATAAAGCATACCTTTCCTGATTTTAAAGAACACAGTATCCCCTTGTTCTGTTTGAATGACTGCCTCTTGGTCTATGTACAGGTTCCTTATGAACACAATTAAGTGTTCTGGAATTCCCCTTCTTCGAAATGTTATCCATAATTTATTATGACTCACACAGTTGAATGCCTTTGCATAGTCAATAAAACACAGATAAATATCTTTCTGGTATTCTCTGCTTTCAGCCAAGATCCATCTGACATTAGCAATTATATTCCTCGTTCCACGTCCTCTTCTGAATCTGGCTTGAATTTCTGGCAGTTCCCTGACGATGTACTGCTGCAAGTGATTTTCAATTATATTTAGCAAAATTTTACTTGCGTGTGATATTAATGATATTGTTCAATAATTTCTGCATTCTGTTGGATCACCTTTCTTTGGAATGGGCACAAATATGGATCTTTTCCAGTCAGTTCGTCAGGCAGCTGTCTTCCAGATTTCTTGGCATAGGTGAGTGATTACCTCCAGCACTGTATCCATTTGTTAAAACATCTCAAGTGGTTTTCCATCGATTCCTGGAGTCTTATTTTTTGCCAATGCCTTCAGTGCAGTTTGGACTTCATCCTTCAGTGCCATTAGTTCTTGATCATATGCTAACTCCTTAAATGGTTGAACACTGACCAATTCTTTTTGGTACAGTGACTGTGTATATTCCTTCCATCTGCTTTTGATGCTTCTGAGTCATTCAATATTTTGCCTATAGAATCCTTCAATACTGCAACTCGAAGCTTGAATTTTTCTTCAGTTCTTTCAGCTTGAGAAATTCCAAGCATGTTCTTCCCTTTTGATTTTCTAGCTCCAGGTCTTTACACATTTCATTGTAGCACTTTACTTTGTCTTCTTAATTTACCCTTTGGAATCTTCTATTCAGTTCCTTTACTTCATCATTTGTTCTATTTGCTTTAGCTACTCTACATTCAAGAACAAGTTTCAGAGTTTCTTCTGACATTCATTTTGGTCTTTTCTTTCTTTCCTGTCTTTCTAATGACCTTTTGCTTTCTTCATGTATTTATCCTTGATGTCATCCCACAACTTCTCTGGTCTTCAGTCATTAGAGTTTGATGTATCAAATCTATTCTTGAGATGGTCTCTAAATTCAGGTGGGATATTCTCAAGGTTGTACTTTGGCTCTTGTGGACTTGTTTTAATTGTCTTCAGTTTCAGTTTGAACTTGCATATGAGCAACTGATGGTCTGTTCCACATTCAGCCCCTGACCTTGTTCTGACCGGTAATATTGAGCTGCTTCATTGTCTCTTACCACAGATGTAGTCGATTTGATTCCTATGTATTCCATCTGGCGAGGTCCATGTGTATTGTCATCATTTATGTTGTTTAAAAAAATATACTTGCAATGAATAAGTCGTTGATCTTGCAAAATTCTATCATGTGATAGAATATCACCAAAGGCCATTATTTTCCAATTACCGATCCTTCTTTTTTTCCAACTTTCGAATTCCAATCACCAGTTATTATCAATGCATCTTGACTGCATGTTTGCTCAATTTCAGACTGCAGAAGTTGGTAAAAACCTTCAATTTCTTCATCTTTTGCGTTAGTGGTTAGTGTGTAGATTTGAATAATGTTTGTATTAACTGGTCTTCTTTATGGGTATATGGATATTACCGTATCACTGGCAGTGTTGTACTCCAGAATAGATCTTAAAATGTTCCTTTTGATGATGAATGCTATCCCATACCTCTTGAATTTGTCATTTCTGACATAGACAACCATATGATTGTCTGATTCAGAATGGTCGATACCAGTCCATTTCAGGTCAGTAATGCCTACGATATTGATCGTATTCATTCCATTTCATTTTTGTCAACTTCCAATTTTCCTAGATTCATACTTTGTACATTCCGTATTCTGATTTTTAATAGATGTTTGCAGCTGTTTCCTCTGACTTTGAGTCATGTTACGTCAGCAAGGTTGACTCTCCTTTGAGGAGGAAGCTCTTCCCCAGTTGTATTTTGAGTGCCTTCCATCCCAAGAGGCTCATCTTCCAGTACTATATCAGAGAATGTTCTGCTGCTGTTCATAAGCTTTTCACTGGCCAATTTTTTTAGAAGTAAACCACCAGGTCCTTCTTCCTAATCTGTCTTAGTCTGGAAGCTCCACTGAAACCTACTCACCATGGGTAACCCTGCTGGTATTTGAATAACCAGTGGCATAGCTTTCAGCATCACAGCAATATGCAGGCCACCACAGTATGACAAATGGACAGATGGGTGGTGACTAATTTATTTATTATCGACAAATCAGCACATGAATGGAAGAAATTACCTAAATAATGCAAATAAAAAATTAAATAAAAAAGAAATTACATAAATAATTCAAATGAAAATTACTTCATATGCAGGAATTATTTTAGTTCATCTAAGTTTATTAAAATGATGCAATAACTGCAAATAATTCTGGATTTTTCCATAAATACCACAATTAGAATACTTAGATATTAATACTGTTTGTGAGATTCTAAGCATTGTCCTAAAGTGCTTTATCTAAATATTCTGGTTTTTGCATTTCTAGTAAAAGCAAGCTTCTCCACATTTATATTCTGTCTAGGTTTTTTATATCATGTGTATCTCATAAAACAAATTTTTTCCTTTTTGCTTTTTGAAATGCTTACAAAATAGATTTCTGAGATTGCTTGTTTTTTAAATACTAGCATCCTTTCTCTGATTCATTTGAAGGTTAGGAAAAAAGGTAAACATAATATTTTCTATTTTGTTTTTAGAATTCTTGAAAATCTGCCAAATGAAAAGCAGTAAATATATATATACACACACACATATATATATCACACACTCTAAAAAATCTCTCACTGTATTAATGTGAAAATATTTTTTCAAGGTAGAATTAAAGTATCATTAAGATTTTTTGAAAATTAGTAAACAGACTTCTGAGATATGTCTAATAAGAAATAGAAAATGTAGGTATGCAACATTCAAAGTGAAAAAAAAAGGTATTTCTTAAAACTTGGGAGACAGCTTTATATACAATCATAGACTAACACAATGGAAAATATAAATGAAATGGATAATTTCCTGGGAAAATATAAATTAACAAAATTAATTCAAGAAGTGAGTAGCCTGATGAGACTGTTAATAGAGAAGATTATCATATTATAGAATTTTAAAGCTAAGAAAGACTTCAAAGGCTATATAGTAAAAGTCTTTTATTTTATAAGTGAAAACACCGAGGACCAATTTTTTATGGCAAACGGAAAATATCCCTTTCATTAGCTTTGGAAATTGGGAGGGCATGGGTGATTCCCATGGGAGGGCAATTTAGGGAAGATGCTAGATGGCAAGAGAAAAACCTGTGAGCAGGTAGTGAAGAAGTTAACATGTAGCTTAACCTTTCAAGACATTTGACCTTGATTGGAAAGAGGTGGCACCAGTGAAACAAACCAATGAAAAGGAGGTTGTTTTGTTTGTTTAAGGTGGAGACGTCAGCGTATCTGTTGGCTAAGAGATTTATTATATAGTCCGATCATAAATAGGGGCTAACTTAAGGAGAGGTGTATAGAGTTGACCAAATATGGGAGCGAGAGTAGGTACTATGTGTCAAGTTCCTTTTAAAATTCTTTTACATGTCATTTAATCCTTATAATGATCCTATGAGATAGATGCTGTAATTATCCTTATTTTACAGGTGAGGAAAGAGAGTTACAGAGATTTTGGGTAACGACTAGTAAGTGAAGTAGTGAGAGTATGAACTAAGGCAGTGTGACTCCAGGGACCCAACTTCTAGCTATTCTATTACTCTGTGACTCCTGGAATAGGAAGGGCCTCCTTTGGGAAGGAAGAGGGAGTGGATGAAGTTAGAGGGAAATTTCAAGGTGGGGGACTCAGAGAATGCAAAGATATAGATAAATATGTGTGATCTGTTTCTCCTCCATGCAGTAGAAGGCAGGAGCATCCAATATAAGAGAGGAGGGATGGAAGCTGGAGCTTGAGAAGGTTGAAAAAGACTGGAGATTAGAATTTGAAATGAGCATAAAATATTGCCAAACTATATTGTGAGGTAGTTAAGGAAGTGCACAAACTCTGCAATCAGAAAGAGTGATTTAATCCTGGCTCCCCATTCCTTAACCATGTGATATTGGCCAAATTACTTAACCTCTCTAACCTGTAGTTTCCTCATATACAAAATGGGATGATGATAATCTGACTACATGTTTTTCTGTTTTATATCATTAGGAAAACCTTTATCCTGCTTTCTTCTTTTCAGATTTCTGGACTATTCTTTGGATTTGATTTTCTCTATGATTTTTGGAATTGGCTCGTTAAACTAAAAAAGAAATTGATTACGATTTGATGGGAAATGCATTGAATATCCTTATTAGGGAATTGACATTTATATTGAGACTCCCAATTCATGTACATGGCATATTTTCCATTTATTCAGGTCTTCTTTTATGTCTTTCAAATTTTCCACATTAAAAGTTCCTGTGTATTTTTGTTAAATTTATTTGAAGGTACTTTAATAGCTTTTGTAGTTATTACGAATGGAATTTTTTCTTTTATCTGATAATTTTCCCTAGTACTTTTGTTTTATATATGCAGTTTCTTCTCTCACTTTCCAAAGAATTTAGTCTTTTTGAAGTTTTGGGGTTTTTCTTTTCTTCTTCTGTTCTCTCTTTTTCTTCCCTCCCTTTTTACTTTTCTTTGCTTGGTTTTTTGCCCCCCCCTCTGTTTTCCATGTTGGAGGCTTTTTTTTCTCAGTATCTGGTTATCCCAAGCTGTCTACTCATATATAAGAGCAAGGCCCTAAAACGTCGTATGAAGCTCTGTCTGGATGGATGTGCTTCTCAAAGCCTCCCTGTGACAATGCTGGGTTGTGTTGACTGGGGAGGAAACAGAGTTCCAGTCATTCCATAGATAGATTTTTCAACCAGTCCTGTCTTTTTCAGCCCCATGCAAGTCTGTGTCCTCTTGTTTCTGGCACCTACTATTTTCAAGTATTAAACCCTTCAGAAGGTCTGACTAATGAATTAGCTCTATTACAATCAATATTTCCATCACCACCACCCACACCTCACAGGCCCTAGGCTGTAACTTTCTCTACTCCTTTATGTTAGTTAGATCTTTCTCCCTCAGTATTTTCTGGATGTGTCAACACCTTGAGTCCACTATTGTCTGTTACACTAAAATGACCAAGTTTTTAAACCACTGAAAGAGAATATGCCTAATCTCTTTCTCCTTGTGGTTTAAAAACTTGGTCATTTTAGTGTAGTTAGGGAGTAAGAAGAGTGATAGAACTGCCATGTTTAGATAGAAATTAGTTATTACATTTTCCAAGTGATATTGTTGCATTGGTAAATTTGTTTTGTATATTGATATCAGTGCATAGGAAATATAATTTTTGTTTGGTAATCTTGCATCCAGCTACTTTGTTGATACTTCCTATTTCTAATAGTTTAAAATTTGATTCTCCTGGATTTTCTAGTAAGGAGATATGTTGTCTGCAGTAGTGACAATGTTGTCTCTTCCTTTCATATTGCTTTTTCTTGTATTATTTTGGTGTGGACCTCCACTACCATTTAGTAGTAATAGCAGCAGAGGTGACAGTGGGCATCCTCCTCTTATTCGTGGCTGATGGAAATGCTTCTAATGGTTATTAACTACACTTTTTACTATAATTTTTGAGATACCTTTTGTTAAGTAAGCATATTCTCCTCTATTCATAATTTGCTAATAAGATTTTTTTTTAAAAAACTGGTAATTGATTATATGAATTTCATCATATCACATTTATTGATATGATTGCATGGTTTCTGTACTGTAATCTGTTAATATCATAAAGTATATGGAAGTCATTTTTAATGTTGAATCGTCCTGAATTACTGGACATACTTCTATATAGTAATGATTTATTATCTATTGTATTTCTAGGTTTGATCTTTTATTTAATACTTTCACCTTTAGGTTGACAAGTGAGAGTGGCTTATACTATTGTTTTTCATTTTAGTATCCAGGATATGCAGGCCATATTTAGTGAGTTGGACACTTCTAATTTTTTCTTGTGGCCCAGAAAAGTTTCATAAAATCCAAATGTAGAACTTTCCTGTACATTTTCCTGAAATTTTTCTCTTTTTCAAAGGAGTATTTCTTTTATTACCATTAAGTTTTATCTAAGATTATTAGTTCAATGTCTTGGGCCATTTAGATAATTTATATTTTTGTAGATGAATGACCTTTTTATATGAGTTTTCAATTTTATGTACATACAGTAGAAGCTATTCTTTCATAATACCTTTAATACTCTTTTTAATTCCTAATATTATTTATTTTGTCTTCTCCCACACCTTTTAAAAAACCGTTTTTGCCAAAAGTTTGGCTGCTTTATTGGCCTTCAGAGTCAGTTTGGTTTAATAGATCAGTATTATTCTTTTTGATTTTATGTTTTATTAATTTTTTGCTCTTATTTTTATTAAATTCCTCCTTTTTATTTCTTTAAGTAGCCCATTTACTTTTTCCCTTGTTTTCTATCTTCTTAAGGCTATAAATGTCTTGAGTACTGTCATAGCTAAATTCGACAAGTTTTTATATATTTGTCTACATTATTGTTGAGCTCTAAATAGTTTATAATTTAGACTTTTAATTCCTTTTGAATTCATAAATTATTTTAAAGTTTTTTTTTCATTTCCAGAGGTAGAATATTTTAATTTTGATTTCTGATTTCATTGCACTGTGGTTTGTAAAAATGTCCTATATGTTATTAACTTTCTTTATTTTTTTGTTTCCGATTTTTGTAGTTACCTTAACATTGTTAACATAAATGTTCAAACATATTTTTCTGTCATCTAAAGGTAATCGGTTAATCAGTATCTCCAATGTCTCTGGGAAAATAAAAAATGCTTAGTACACTTTTATTCCCTTCTATCCCCTTGTAGCTCTTTTTCATCTTTTAACCCTGGTTAATATTTAGAATTTTATAACCAGGTGGCTATACGTTTTTAAATTTAAAATAGGCATTTATTTAGACTTAATACGTTTTATTGCTTTCTTTGCTATCCATTGCTTCTTTTATCTCATTCCCTCCTGCTCGATTCTTTTTATACTTATTGGTTTATATTGTCTAGCAATTCTTTCAGAGAAGATTTTGAGGTCGTAAACTTCAAAGTTTCTTTCAATTCTAAAAATATCTTTATTTCTGTCTCTCACTTGAATAATAGTTTGGCTGGGTGTAGAATTCTACTTTCAAAGCTATTTTTCCTTAGAACATTGAAGATATTATTCCACCATGTTCTTGTATCCTAGGTTGCTCACAAGGAGTCCTATGTCAGTCTGATTCTTGTTTCTTTGTAAGTAATTTGTCTTTTCACTCTGTCAGCTTTTAAAATTTTTCTCTTTATTCTTGATTTTCCCAAATATATATAACAAGAAAGCGAGGGGTGTGTGTGTGTGTGTGTGTGTGTGTGTGTGTGTGTGTGTACAGTCAGGAGGATCTTTAAGTTCTGAGAAATTTTGCTGGTAAGATATCTTCAAATGTTGCATTTTCTCTCAATTTTCACTATGGAACTACTTTTAGATAGACATTAGAACTTCTGAGTCTAGCCATGTATCTTGACTCTTTCATACTTTTCATGTTTTCTTCTAGTGAACACTTTTTTGCCCAATTCTACCTTTATCAGCAGCTTTGGGCTATGGTATACTTCTTCAAGCTGCTTTCATTTGCTTTCTGTTTTTCAGCAATTTCTCACAGTCTCTAGTTCAACAAGGTTTACATTTCTTCTTCTTCTTTTTCCAAATTAGTTAGTTTAAGAAATCTTTCCTGTTGTCTCCGAGAATTTGAAGTGAGGGTATATGTGAGAATGATAGCTGTAAACAGTTTTCAGTTTACCAGCTTACATTCATTTTCAAATTTTGAGATATGTGTCAAAAACACTCATCAGCTCTGAAGCAGGACCTGATTGGGATTTGGTAAGGCAGGTGGAGTGGAAGATTTGTATGACCAACTTAAGGGTGCTAGTGAGACTCACATTTGAAATGATGAATTTTGAGGACCTGGCCATCACAAGACCCAAGAATAGACACAAAGACATTGAATAAAGAGACGTTCTGAGACCGGAGGTTATGACATTGGGTCCAGTGGTGGCAATAATTGAACAGGTGCAAAAATTCAAACCTGTTAATAGAAAAGGAGAATCAGAGTTTGAGGTTTAAAGTAGAAAAATGACCAGTACTGAGGGGATCCAAGGACTGATGATGTGGAATTTCAGTTATATAGCAGAAGAGATAGAAGAATCCTGAACCCAGAACACTGAAGCGGTCACCCTTTGTGGATGTCAGTGGCATGTATGGAAAATAATAAAGTCTATTTGAAAATTGCTATTTACAAAAGTTATATTTTAAAAAATCTATTTACATCATTACAGCTTAGCAAATATGACATATCGGTACTTAATCAGTATGTGTTTCATTCCGTGGAATGTTTCAATTTTATACTGATTCCTTACATGATGATGAAGCAAAATGGGGCTTCCTTTATCTATTTCTCAGGATCATAGATTTTGTTAGAATCTTCATACAAGGTTGGTTTTGTGATTTTAGATCTATTTGGCACACACACACACACACACACACACACACACACACACTCTTTAGGTTCAGACACCTTACCTCCATACTTGAAGTATTTTCCAAGCATGTATGAATATATTCACCTGATCATAGTAGAATGTTTCTCTAATTTTAATACATTTCCCCACACATGTTGTGGCCATATAATTATCCAGGGATATATAAATTATTGAAATAAATTATATGTACTTCAATTTGTATGTGAATTAAAGTGAGTGTCTTTGGAAGTTCCGAAGTAACATATTATAAAGAGAACAAATTAAAAGTCTCAGATCCAGACATTGAGCATCTTATTCTATATTTCCTATAAAATTTCAGTGTCTCCAGCACTTAAGATCTAAAATCTGAAGTCATTTTTACATTGTTTGATATAACCCCATATTGATAGAAGACTATCTTTGCTAACACGTGCGGGCAATCCCTGGGTTATGAACAGCTGACTTACGTACAACCCATAATCATGAACCAACCTCCATAAAGCGTATTATATTAAGAATTCAAGGTACATACAATGGTTCATAATAACAAATGGGTGCTACTTAGCAATGTGCATCAAAACATTATTATTATTATTGCTGTATTATTATGTTAAAGATGTTTTAGTGTATCTAGAAGTGTTTCTTTAATGTTTTTTATTCATGGAAAGGTACTCTATATACTATATACTAAGAAAAACATTTGAGGGACTCAGGCAGACATGGCTGTGGCAGCATGCTTGTCTGTTTTCCCATTCTTGTCTATTCTGTAATATTCTTTGGACTTGGGTAGACATGGCTCTAGCAGCATGCTTGTTCATTTTCCCACTTTTGTCTGTTCTATGTTATTTCCTTGGACTCGGGAAGACTTAACTCTGGCAGCATGGTTGTCCATTTCCCAGTTCTGCCCTTTTGAATATATGCCAAATAAAACTTTTTTTTTTGCTTTACTAAAAAAAAAGAAAAGAAAAGAAAAACATTTAAATTACTGACACTAGCTATGAACCGTGCCTAACTGTTCCGACTTAAAGACAGATTTAGGAATGGAACTCGTTTGCAGTCCAGGGACTGCCTGTACACAATTGAGATGAGACCAACTCATGGAAGAAAATGAAATGTGAATTAGAAAGTGTAACTAGTCTTCAGGAATTGTATGGAAGAGTTATCTCTGAAATTCAAATAAGGATCAGAACTGAAAATCAGAAATGAGCTAATAAGCAGGAAGCTCACAGATATTTAACCCTTGCTCTTGTTATTAATTGCCATCAAGTCAGACTCGTGGTGACCCCATGTACAACAGAACAAAATGTTGCCCAGTCCAGTCCTGCTCCATCTTCATGATCATTGGTATGCTCTAGTCCATTGTTACGGACACTATGTAGTTTGAGTGTCTTCCAGCCTAGAGGGTTCATCCTCTACCACAAATCAGACAATATTCTGTTGTGATCCATAGGGTTTTCATGGGCTAATTTTTAGAAGTATATTATCAGCCCTTTTTTCCTAGTCTGTCTTGGTCTGGAAGCTCCAGTGAAACCTGTCCGCCATGGGAGACCCTGCTGGTATTTGTAACACTGGTGGCAAAGCTTCTGGCATCATAGCAACACACAAACCCCCACAGCATGACAAACTGAAAGATGAGTGGTAGATTTAAACCTTAACTTGGAAAGAAAAAGTCTCTATGTCTCATGTATAGAAGGAATCACAACTGGTTAATAGTTAAGTCTCATACAGAATTAAAGGTCTGAGAAAGAACGTTCAGGAAATCCATGATTTTATCATAGAGAAAATTATCATCTTTGTAAGCCTAAACTTAAGTACTAAGTCGATTTAAATATAGGTAGCTTCCATACATTAGCTCTCATGATCTGGTACGATAAACAAGGTAAATACAGTAAAATTCTTATAGTATTTAAAGAACTGGAAAGCTAAGTAACATCTGGTGAATTTCAATAGAATAAACAAATAATATGAATAATTTGGGCCCCAAAATAAAGATTCTGAGAAGATATCCTGCTTTAGCAGCAGGGTGGAGTGGAGGTGGTAGGGTAGGTTTGTGCTTTTATTTATTTGTTTATGTTTGGGTTTTTATTATTATTATGATTTTAGTTCTACTGTTTCATTTCGCTGCTCTTCCATTTTTGGACACAGCAAGCCTGAGACTGACAAAGAAAAAAATTACTTCTGTTGCTGGTTCTAGTTTAGAAAGGATTCCAACAAGATTTACACAAAGAATTTATACCAATGGTGAAATAAGTAGTAGCTTTTACAAAAATGAAGCTGCAGACCTTTTGCAGACGAGTCGCAAGTATCTAACTGTGGACATACTCACAGTGATTAAATATCATAAAGAAAAAATATCTGTGAAATCATAGCTGTGTACTACCAGTGACTTGATTAACTTTTCAAAATGATTTCATTAGAACACGGATTGCAGTGTAACAATTAAGAAGCAATGTATTAAAGCCCTTTAAAATACATGTTATTTTTGTACTAGGCTATTAGCCAACCTTCATTTTATAATTTGCTATAATACCTTGAATATCACACTTATATAAAAGGAAAGTAATGGTGGATCATTTTTCCTTTTGAAAGGCCGTTGGGTTTACAAATGTAACCCTAACAACAACACAGATAAAATAACAAAGAAGGAGTCTCACTTAAAAAGGAAGGATATAAAGAGTGCCGCCAAAATAATTATGTGAGATCTCTGTAACCTAAATTAAACTAGAGGAAGGACCGTTCTCATAATTATATTCCAAGAAAAATTTCAAGTAAAGGAGTAATTTTAATCTCCCTTGAGTTTAAATTTACAATCAGGGTTCTCCTTATAAAAAACTGAATGTACAAATGGAATCAGGACGTATTTTTTTTTTCCTGTCGTAGATACTACGTACAGCATAAACTGTAAGTTTTCTGATTTCTGCAAATAATTACTTTGTCACAGAGATAAAGTAGATATTTGAAATAAAAGTAATGAGTTGGAGATTAACAATTCTGCAAAATAGAAATGATTCCCCCCATATTCAGTGTGAGTCTTTTTTGTTTTCACAGAGCATCTGTACAACCACCACTGCATTTTTGCACTTTTTCTTCCTGGCTTCATTCTGTTGGGTTTTGACTGAGGCGTGGCAGTCATATATGGCTGTAACTGGAAAAATTAGGACACGGCTTATCAGGAAACGCTTTTTGTGCCTTGGATGGGGTAAGCATATTAATATGCCCTTTCATGGTCTTGTTAAAATAACTTGCACACTTATATTATGAAGCAAGAGAGAGCGATTGTGCCCAGGCTACTTTTCTTTGTGTCTAATTTGATATATGGAAGTGGAAATATATTTTTGAACATTCATTGGTTATACAGAACTTTAAAAGTATTGAACAACCATAGAGCTAGTCAGTTAACAATCAACACTACCCACATGATGTGAGATGAGACTAGAGTTTTCTACAGGTGGAAAAGCAAATTATTCTCTATCATTATTTTCTGAAAAGGCAAAATATCCTAAAAAGTTTAGGGTCTAAAGCATGATGGTTCACTAGGCATGTATTCCTCCCAAGAAAACTTTGAAGAGCCCATTCCAAGAGATTGCAAAACAACTAAAGACTAAAGCTGTTCATGTGAAAGGAAGAGAGCCATTTAAAGAATGAATGAAATATCACCCCTGGTCATGGGGGTCCTCAAAGGGGAAAAAATAGAATCGCTGTCAAACTGAGAATTGAGTAAATATTTTCCTGTCTTTATTAGGAAAAATTTTCTCTCACATTGCCTCATGAAATGGACATTTTGAAGATCTATGTATTTCATAGAGCCAACTCTAATGATAGCTTAATTAATTTAAGAAGTTAGATTTAGAAAAACTCAGCTGTTTTGTCATGTTTCCCTTTGAGTTTTAAACACTGGAAAATTTTAAACCAAAATATACAACAAATAATATATTAGAAGGCTGGAGAGGAGAATACTAGAGAGAACCTGGGAAATTGCAAATAAGTGTACTTATTGCAATACCAGAATAATTCATTCTGGATGTTAGAATCATGAACACTCAAAGATTATCCATCAGGTTTCAGCAAGGATCTGTTATGTCTGACTAATGTATTAGGGCTCTTCACACAGGCAAATGAGAAAGCATTTAAGATGAAATTAGAAAATGTGTTCTACTTAGGCTTTCATGAAACTGTGTCTAGGTTCCATGCCAAAGGCCTTTTAATATTGAGCTTATATTGAATCAGAGGGACATTTTCTCATGAATTAGTATCACAGATCCAGAAAATATAGACTGCAGATAAATGAACACTTTTCTTGATGAAGTATAAAGAATGGTGATTTACAGGGTTGGTACTTGCCTATTTAATGTGATTATCAAAGATCTTGAGGAGAAAGCTCACAGCTAGTCTCCAAGTTTACCACTAATACTAAACTAGTTACAGAAGACTAAACTCATGATTCTAGACTATCCAAAAGTCTGTGAAAGGGCAGAAAAGTGACATATGAGTTTCATTATGGGAAAGTGCAATGTAATGAACTTAGAAGGATTTTTTTTAACCCTTTTGTGAACCAGTTTTTTCCTGCTTTAAATGTTTTGTTCATCCATGTGTTTTCATTAATGGAAGCATGCTGAGTGTGTCTGAATTTTTGGTAGGTAGTATGAATTTTTGTTGTTATTGTTGCCCCCTCCCACAAGTCTACCCTAAGTGTTCAGTGGTACATATGAAGTACCACTAAATTGTACCCCAGAGTCCCCATCGGACTTTATTGGTACATACCTGTAATAAATACTTTCCAAATTTCTATTTTTCCTACCAAAAATTCAGATACCTCATACAATAGCTTGTAAAAACAGTAATTTGTGGCACACGCCCATTTCTTCAGTGTCAAACAGCCGTAAAGACCCTTGCCTTGCGGCAGCATGTCAGTGGTGCAGCAGCTTCCCAATAAACCTTCAGAGGCAGGAAAAAGTACCCATGAGCACAAAAGGGTTAAATCCAAATTGTGTGTAATGAAGACTATTGACCCTTCAGTTATGATCCAGGAGAGAAAATTATTTTTTTCTAATGAACTTGTTCCAATCAGTTCAAAAAGTTGACAAATAATATGAATAAGAAAAAGAAGAAGAAAACAAACAGAGATAATCACAAGTATTTGTTTAAATATATGGTGTGTCCCTCCTGAGATGCTCCCCATGGGTCTTGTCATTGAACCTCATGAAGGAATGTGGTGTCACTAGACAAGGCTCCCAGAGGAAAGAGATTAGCAGGAAGGAGGGCAACGGGCAGGAAGAAAGAAGATGGGAGGAGAGGATGCAATAAAAGTGATTAGATGATGGACTTTTTCAACCTGAAAAGGCAAGCAAGAAAGGAAGGCATAAATGAAATTTTAAAAAGTTTAAACAGCAGAGATTAGACTGAGCTGTATTCACCAAAACATATGCAGGCCCATTGACCTTGAATGAGTTAAGTGTATTTCCATAAACATAAACTAAAAGATATTGGTTGGTAAAATTGGGACAGTCGTGCAGGTAATTGAATTGAAAGAAAGATCGGGCAATGCTTGGACTCATACATACCTAAACATCCATGGAGAGAAACTGGCATGTATCTGGCCTTCTTTCAGGACTGTTATAGGAGGATGACCAAGGTATCCATAAACCAATCCCTTAGAACTCATTAATCCTGTTCCTATATTCTTGTTATTGTAAGTAAATCATGAAGAAAGAGTTAACTGGTAAGCTTTATTTTTTTCTACCTTACTATAAGGACAGCTTTATATGGATCAGTATGTGGTCAACTAAATGTTCCACTTCTGTGATATTTCATCACACCAGAACATCCATTTTTTGCCTTTCTGATTTTATAACTATAAATTTCCTTTATAACAGTGTAAACGCCTAGGGAAAAAAATAACTTAAAAGATATACTAAATCTCTGTTATTAGTTCTCTTTAAGCCCATGTCAAACGTGGTGGTAACCTAGCCACATCAGAGAAGTGCTCTGAGTTAAAAACCCGGCTGTCACTCTCATATTTTTGTACTTCAAAAGAATCTTGTAACGGAAGCATACTTTGTGAAGTGATTCATCCAAAGTTAGTCTCTCTGAGTTAGGCTTATGGAGTTTGTCTTGGCTATTCTTGGGCTAGTATGCACAGTGGTTATAGCTGAATGTAAAATGTGACAATGCTTTTCTTGCAGGTTTACCAGCATTAGTAGTGGCCACATCAGTAGGCTTCACCAGGACAAAAGGATATGGCACTGACCACTAGTAAGTCCATCCACGGTGATAAATTGCATTTTTAATTAAGCCAGTCATCAAATAGGCTTCATTAGTTTTGGTTGGCACTCCTGATGGTTTGCGTTTTGTCACTGAGTCATTAACAATGGCAGAAATTGCATTAGTGGGGAATGATGTAAGGTAGCTCAAATGCGCAAAGGTTGGGGAGTAAATGCTGTGGCTGTTCAGATTCCTTGTTTCAATTTTGCATTTCCCAATAAGATCAGTCTGTTTTACTTTTAAATATTTCAATATATACTTTGGGTGTTCCATCTCAAATACTTAAAAAAAAAAAAACCTCAATAAATCTTGACATACTTACCTTTAAAATATTATTGTGATCTGAGCTTCTAATTTCACTGATGATAATGTGTATTGGCATCAAGCAAATTTTGTCACATTATTTCAAATTTTATTGCTATGTTACAGTAATATATTCTGAAAGTAATGGATCAGGTGAATCAATAGATTTCACATTAGAAAATGCCTGGCTATGGAAGAAAATAGAACAGAAAAAAGGATATGAATGACATCAGCCTATCTTAATAGTAGCTGTAATGCTGATAATTCTATGATGGATTTTCTATGTAAAGTTTATGTTTAATATTTCATATTTAAAACAGTGCATTTTTATATTCTGTCTCATCTCCTCTTTCATGTTGAGGAAGCAATTGATAATGGGGAAGGAAGTGTGATCTTACTAGAGAAATAAGTTTTAAACTGTGATGTGTAGTTCTGTTTAATTGTCATCAGGATTGAGGTAGGAATCACTGGTAATTAGGCATTCTGGTGGGTTCTTCAAAATTAGGAATGTGCAAAGAGACATCATTTCAACTGCCCATCCAAAAGAAACTTCCAAAGGATTTAAAGAACTTATTTCATTACAGCACTTGCTTTCCTTATGCAATCTAACCATAAAAAAAAGAAAATTATGATAGCACACAGTGTGGTTATTATAGCACTATTACCTTGTAATGTTATTACTGTTTTGCAATATCATGACTGTTTTGGTATAAATCCAGTATTTGAAAAGCACTGTATTGGGAATGTGGAAAGAAGTAGGATTATAGATGCTATGGTTCCTACTTTCAAGGAGTTTATAATTAAAGGCTAATACAATACGAGTAGTATGTGTCGGTTTGAAGATTAGCTTAAACAAAATGCAGTAGAAATTTAGTGGCAGTCCCAGAGACAGCAAACTTAGGTTTTGTACCAGACAAAGGGCTTTCTCTCCAGGTATTTTATAGAAAATAGATATTCAGTTGCCTATTCCAAAGTGAAATAGTAGTAATAGTATTTTCTGTGTCCACTGCTATGGCAAAGAGCAATAACAAAATGCAGGTTTTGAATACACACACACTCATTTGTGTGTGCATATACAGTTATATGTATTTGTGTGTGCATAATACATATATATACTAGATTAAATTTTTAATTAAGATGTAATTTGCTTAGAGTAACATTCGCTGTATTTAGTGTACAATTCTGTAAGTGCTGACAAATGCATACAGTGATGCAACCACATATAAAACAGATATGGAACAGTTTTTGTTTATTGTTAATTTTAAGGGCAGCATAGAGCTTCTGTGAACTGATTAAAAAAATATTGAAATGATCAAATGCCAAAATAAGTGCATGAAATGGTGGGTGGGCTGCTTGCACCCAGAAGTGGTTAAGTGGTGCCTCACACTTTCCTCATCTTGGCTTCCTGAATGATGCACGTGCAGATGTGCCACCCTGCAGGGTCTCCAGTGCCAAACCCCATGCCCTCTTCCCTTCCTTATGCTGTGAAAGGATGCATGCTTTCGCCTAACTGGGTTACCACGTCTCTACATCCTTAGGTGACTTTGATAATTGAAATAAACACAGCTGTGCTTATTTTTATTCAAAAGCTTATGTTTAGTGAATTTTCTTAGTAGTCTGGGGGAAAAAAATCAAACTAGAAAATAACTATGCAAAATGTAGATTAGCCATTCCCTGCAATGATGGCTTTTAAACCAATTTCTCCCGATATCTCAATGGCCTCGAGAAAGAGCAGGTATAAATAGCATGTCTAAGACTCTGAAAACATGCTGTTCTTGCTTAAAAGTATATTTGAAAAATTCCATAATGGATATAAAGCAGCATTTTACAAAACTTAAGTAATCGTCACCTTCGTACTAAAAGTAAATATAGAAATCTCACTGCAAGAGTAATTTGTCTAAAATGTTTTACCTGCCTGGTAACGAAAGTTTCTTTTCAGTGAGAGCTATAGCATTGTCCACTTATGAAATGATCTAATTCTAGCCTTTTCCACTTCTTCCAAGTTTTTTTTTTTATTATTACAAATCCTTGAAATACCAAAATTCCAAGGCTAAATGCATAATATATTTGTATCATATTTTCCAGGTTTAACAACTATCACTAATTTTTGTTAGTTTTTATCTAATGTTAATTTCAGCTGCTGGCTCTCTCTTGAAGGAGGACTACTCTACGCTTTTGTTGGACCTGCGGCCGCTGTTGTCCTGGTAAACATCAAAATCAACTTATATTGTTTTCTTAGCAAAGAGAGACTGTTTTGTTTCAATTAGAGCAATCATTTTGGTGATGTTGTACAGAAACTTTAAAGTTCAATGAACTATTACTTTGATTTGAATATCAATTGCTATTCAGTTCTTTATTACTCTATTCTTATTTTGAATACTGAAAAATATTAAACTTGGGAATGTGGAATTTCTCTTACACTAATTTCAGATTCATGAAAAAGTTTGAGTAAGCTTGAGTAAATTCTTCCCCTGTAATGTATAAAATTCAACGTTTGTTATTTCACATTTATGCCTATCTATACAATTTATGGGGCCCGGATGGCTCAGTGGTTAAGTGTTTGACTGCTAACCAAAAGATTGGCAGTTCGAATCCACCAGCCGCTCCTTGGAAACCCTATGGGGCAGTTCTACTCTGTCCCATAGGGTCACTATGAGTCAGAGTCAACTTAACTGCAACGGGTTAGTTTGTTTGGTTTTTAATACAATTTATGTAGTTGTTAATAGGAAGATCTCTTCAAGGCTACTACTACCAAATACCTATAAAAGAAAATATGCGTCCATAGGACAGGATTTCTCAACCTCAGCTCTACTTACATTGTAGGGGCTGCCCTGCCCTGCGCAGCGTAAGATGTTTAGCAGCATCCCTGGCTGCTACCTGCTAGGTGCTGGTAGCACCCTCCAGCTGTGACAATAAAAAATGTCTCTAGACATTGCCCAGTATCCGCTGGTGATCAAAATCACCCCCCCAGTAAGGACCACTGCCATGGTATGAATAAGGATTTAAAATTTTTCTTTTTTCAATCACGAAGATAATTACTTAACACTTTTAATCATAGTAACATCTAAAATTTCTTCTCAATTTACCTTTGGCTCTCTCTGAATTTGTTGATTACAAACCTTTCCTGTCCAATAAATCTTTGAAGAAAATGAGAGAGGAAAGAAATAATCTGAGTTGAATACAAAGATCAATATGGTTGTGCAATTAGATTTCTAATTGGAAAATTATCCTTTGGTTTCTCAAATGATTCATTCAATAAATTGGAAGCTAAGTGACATCTTTTTTAGTAACTCTGACATACGATGTTTAAAGTTTGCTGTCTGGCCTCTAAACTGTAACAGGGAGGAGAAATTATCCATGGTTCACAAGAAAAATAAAATCTAGACAGGAGTTTTAGAAAAGAGCATAGGAAAATCAAAACTATTAGACACATTTTTTCTGCTGCATTGAATTTTTATCTAGTCAGTTGAATTATTTCCTTCAGCTACTAGGCTAATATACATCTAACTCTAAAATCAAGAAACAAAGAGTATGTATGTAATTGAAACATCAAAGTATGGCCTTTGGAGTAGTGATAAATTCCCTCATGCTTTAAGTTGTAGATTAATAGAATCCATGGAATACACTTTTTCTGTTAGTTCAAATAATGAGAAGTCCAAAAAATGAATAAGTCTTTCTCCTGATTAAATAGTATTTATCAGGAAGCAAACTATGAAGAGTGACACCTCCTAAATCCCTACCTACCAGGTGTGGTATGGATCTTCCTTATATCAGCAGTGAAACAGGTTTCACCTATGTATTTCATCTAGCCAGAGTGCATTGGAGGCAGAATTTTTCCTTTTTTTCTTAACTAGTCATCCTGCTTAATTTAAAGCAGATTTATGTGAACTAATAATCTTAGTGTAAAGGCTTCCCCTTTTGCACTGGGGGAGCACCAAGATTCTGTTGCCCAGGGATCACCAAGGGGAAACGGCAAGGAAAACAAAAGAAGGAATTGTTTTTCCATGATTATTTTGGTTTCAGCATTGATCTGGATCATGAAGTGCTGGTAGGTTAGAGAACCGTGGATCCTCATCGTATTAAGCTGCTACAAATAGACCACAGCTATCTCTACAGCTTTTTACAATTCCACTTGAGAAAGAAAAATATGTGTGATTGTATTTCAGCTGCATTATGGAAGAGACCTTTGAAGTGAGAGTAAGAGAGTCTTGGAAAGAAAATGATGAGAAGTATTCAATAGAACACATTGTTAAAAAGGTGTTCCTGTGCATTTCCTAAAGGTTTCTGGTTGGCTGAATAGTTTTCCCTTTTGCCTGGAAAAGCATGGTGGATCCAGATGCCCCCAACTCCACACGAGAGGATAGCCACACAGCATGAGGAATTTAGGCATTATGTCCTCTCTGCTGGGGTCAATGACCTATAGTCAGCACCTTTGGCTTCCAGGGTTTACGCTAGCCTCACACTTGAAGCCTCAGAATCTTTTGACTCTCAGGCATAGGATACAACTCATATAGCCAGATGATTTTATTTAGGGATGACTAAAGAGAGAGAGAAGAACGCCAGATTGATATAGTATGGTACAATTTAAAAGTTAGGCAATTAAAGGGTAATTTCCCCTGTGTTAGCCGCAAAGCTTGGAAATTAAGTGTTCTTAAAACTTTATAGTAACACACCACTAGTAAATTATTCCTTATTCCTTTATGCAGTTATAAAGTATTTGAGATATGCTTCATGTGGCTACTGTTGTGAGTGTATGAATCTGTGGTGGTGACAGACTGATAAAAGATGGTTTTCAGGAAAAACAGGGTCCTGATTCCCTTCAATATCATTGAAAGGTCAACCTTTGTTTCTATTTGACAGGTCAACATGGTGATTGGCATTTTGGTATTTAATAAACTTGTTTCCAGAGATGGGATCCTAGATAAAAAGCTCAAACACAGAGCCGGGTAAGCTGCAATTGGTAGATTTTGAAGGTTCTTTACCAGTGAATCCCATACTCCAATTCTAGATCATCGTTGATTGCATTTGACTGTGCCTTAAGTTTTGTTCTTGACATTCCAGTCTGTCTGGTAGGTGTAGTCATTCAAAAGTTTTCAATGCACTATACTGAAGCAATGTGACAAAAAAATATAAAAATAATAAAACAGACCATTAAGAAAATCTGGGTTGATTTGTGCATATTGCCTCCTTTTAAGATAAGAAGATTAAATGTTAAGGCTAGCTTAATGTAGTTGTCCTTAGTTAAAAGTTTCCAAAGGCCGTCTAGCTTTGATCACAAAGGACAGGAGGGTAGATTGAACACAATGTAGGTGTGTGACAGAACTGAATGGGGAGAAGCAAACTTATATAGGGTAAAAATACTACTTTTTTTAGTTTGTTTAATTGAATATACCAGCATAGTTCTGCACTTGAAATGGTCACTTATCAAACACTATTCTTGTCATAAATTGAATGACAATGGCATAGAATGAATCTTTATAGCATTTTGGCTGTAACTTGCTAGAAAGCATTACGCTTAATTTTCACCTGCACATTTTAACCACTTATAAAATTAGAAAAGCATCTCTCTTAATTTTGCTCGTGTTGTAATGTCACCGTGTCTAATGGATTAATGAAGACATTTCATATGCAGATTGATAGCAGTTTTTTCAAGTTGCATCATGACGTCATCATTTAAATTTGCAGGAACCCGAGTGAAGTATCAATGCCTTTCATTTTCCCTTTGTATCTTCTCTTAAAAAAGTTTGTAGTTTTTCTCCTTTCTGCTAAATTGTACCTAAATTCATAACCTACCCTACAGTTGTTCTCTTTTCTTTCCTAATTTACGTTATTACTTAATAATCATAGTATGTGATCAACTGCTGGTGAGAATTTTAGAGTTCTTTATGTTTTTATAATTCTGTTTGAGGGATCTATTTGATAAGATAGTCCAGATATTTTTTCCTTAGTAAACCACTGGGTTTCAGGCTTTCAATATAAAGATTTGATATCATTCATATCAAACATATAGAACTACAGTGGTGTAATAAAACCATAATTGGAGGTTCCTTCCTGGGGGGAGAGGGTATCACCTCCCATCTAGGATAGAGTTTTTTTTTTTCATTTCAGATGTATCTCCCTAGTATCCTTAAGTAGGCAGACTTGAACTTATGGTACAGAAATGAACTTTCTATATTCTGTGGACCTGAATCTTTCATACTATTACTCTTGTTAGTCTGCCACTTGTGGTGTGAATTGCAGTAATAGCTCATTTAGTTACTTCTTTCCATATTAATCATGTAAGAATAAACCGATCATACTGAGTGCTGGATATAGAATCACAGTTTTGCCACCAGTGTCATAAACTTGTATGTATATTTTTTTAATTTCTTGGGCTTTTCGTGGTTAGCATAAAACTTTGAAGTCAAACAAAGCCATGCTCAATATCCAGCTCTGCATTTTACTAGCTGTGTGTCTTTGAGTCTGTTAGTTAATCTTTCTGCGATTCAGTCTCCTCACCTGTAAAATGGAGATAATAACTCCTACCTCATGGAGTGTATGAAATATGATGTGTGTAAAGTATTCATTAGAATATCTGGCAAATAGCAAGCACTCACTTAACAAATGGGAGCTATTCTTTTGATGAGTGAAATGAGAAAGCCAAGCCAGACAGGTTGTTTTCAAAGATCCCTGCCCTCTCTATCAATCAAGGGTCCAGGATTCCACCAATCATGACATTGAGGTCAGAGAAGGAGATGAGATCATCAGAATGAGTGCGATGCTGAAGAATTATTAAATTTACAGTCAGTATTTTTTTCTTATTTAATTATTTTATATGCAATGTCCAGTTTGATTTACACAGATCTTTATAAGTGCTATGAGATAAATTTAGGAGAAATGGCAACATTATCATATTATGAATTTAGAAATTATCCATTTCAATCTATATATTAACAAAAACAATTACAGTTTTAAAGTTACTAACCCTTTAAAAATATTCTTAGAAGTTGCATACGTTTTATTGGCCAAACTGGGTCAAACAGCATATTTCTGGTTCAAAGGCCATTGCTGGAGAAACAGAAATATTGTTACTATATATTATAAAAGAGAATCCTGGTTACTGTCCAAAGCAGAAAACAGCTATTCACAAATTAATAGCTCTCGTTTTTGTTTAAATATTTCTACTATATAAGGTGCATGAGTATATATAGATTGAAATTTACTCGGTACTCCAAAGTGTTGATGAAGGAAGATTTTCAGAAGATATGGATATTTGGAGCTAATTTTAGTTCCTAGAGAAGCAGTGAGGACAGTAATGAAGAAAGAAGACTTCAGTGAAAAACAAGTAGTTCACACTCACTAAAGAAACATTGAGCAGGAGGGTAATTGATTGACTTAACAATTGGTCTCCCTAGTTGTAGAAATTGACCATTTCAGGTTTTCTAAATATACGTATATATTAACAATTTCTTTTAAAAATATGTTTATTATTTAGAGTCAAATAAGGTGCCAGGAAGTTCCTCCATGCATTTTCTCTATTCTTTTGTTCCATTTCTTCTTTTGATAATCAGTTACTAGAAACTGTCAGGCATACACCTTGTGCTCAATAAATATTTATAAAGGAATGAGTAAATGAATGAATATTTAATAAACAATGTACTAGCTTAACAAGTTTTATAATAGTCAAACTATATTAAATTTTTCTAACATAAAATATATTTACCAAGGGGTAATGTATTATTTAATAACAATACATTTATTAAAAATGGTAATTAGAAAATAAGAAAACAAGGTAAAGTGGCATGTGTCTTTTTAGAAAATCTTTAAAAATTTCTACAATGGAGTTTTATTATCTACTGTTTTAAACTGCTTTATCTATGTGAAATGAAGGAGACTAATTTACCAGTGTCCTTAACAAATTTCAGAAGATTTTTCCAAAAGGAGGAGTTATGTTTTCTTTCTAGAGAAGTTTTTACATTAAGAATAAACCTATCAGACACATAGCATATAAATTATTTAGAGATCTTAATTATACAGTAAAACATATACATTGTCATTGCTGATTTCACTTAAAATTTTTATTATTATAAAGGAATGAAAAAATAAAATTGGGAAGAGAACTACAACTTGCAGACTTCAAGGGTCTTAGTAACAGAGAATAAGGAAATGACCTTTGTTACTACCTGGCGTCCCTGGTGGATATTGGGTACATTTGAACTTATGGGCAATTTAATTCCATCTTTTTTTTTTTTTAACTATCAGCACATTTTATTTTATAAATGCAAAATTGCCTCTGTAACAAAGAGATAAGATTTTATTTTTCATTGCATCAACTCAGTTTTGCATACAATCTATAATAAGCGTTCTTCCTACTATATTAATTTCAATAGTGATCATGCAAACTAGAAAAAATATTAGTTCTCTCTGGGTAAGCTGTCTTTCCTGTGCTTCATTTACATTCAATCATAAAATTTCAAGAGTGCCCAACCAGTTTGCATCAAGCATAGTTTCCAACAGTTATCTCTAACTGTTCATCTCAAATATTTCTCAAATAAAAAGACATGAGCATTTCAAATACTGATTTAGGATTTATTTTCAGAAAAAAAATACATGGATTAAATTAGTTTTAAGGGTCAAAACACTTGCTCATATTGTGCAATTAAAATTATTTTTTTAGTAATCCTTGACTTTCCAATCTTGTTTCAGAGCCTAGAGCCAAATTATCTTTAAATGGGGAAAAACAACCACATCCATGTTAGAAGCACAAACCCCAAATAGCCTAAACTCTGGGAGAAAGAAAACAGTAAAGGACTAAGCCATGCTTTTTTAATATTATTATGATGGGTCTTAACAAGATTGAAGAACCTCAAATGTATCGTTATATGTCAATGATGCTCAACTGAGCTTGTTCATCAGAATAATCTGTGGAGCTTTAAAAAATACAGATGTCTGAGTCCTGTTGAATAAGAGTCTCTGGGTTGGCATCAGAGGAGCAGCTGATGTGCAACCAGTGTAGGAGATACTGGTCTAGGTCTCCTTTGGGCGTCATCTCAAACACATTGTCATGCCCACTGAGGCATTCATGAACTAAACTGGGTAGACTGTTTGTTACATATTATTTTGAAAAATTTGGACACATGTGGCTGATACATATGCTCTGGGTTGGAGCAGTAAAGTGAGTGACTTATTGTCATTTTCCCCACCCCTACACCCAACTCTGAAAGCTTTGATTTTTCTCATGGACTCTACTTAACAATCTACTTACTTAACAGCTTTCAGATTTATTATCTCATCCAAGCACCTTTCACAAATGAGTACATTTCTTTATCTAAAAGAAATCAGACATTATAAATAATGAGCATCTTACAATTCCCTCTCTTCTACTACTTATATTATACACATAATTTATACGACTCTACTGTCATATTATGGAAAACCTACAGGGCACGTTTATGTTTTAGACGTAGATACTACATAGGAATCCAAGGGAGAAGTATAATGCAGGAGATTATTTCAAACTGTTTTAAAATTTGATTCAATAATTTGTTCTATTTTTTTTCTTAAGAGTATTATGTTTTAATAAAACAGCCATTTTCAATGGATTCTTTTTTTTAAGCAGAATGTGTGTAAAGTTTTTCTGTGTAGTGTGACTTTCCTTCTATGATGTAGTAGACTGAATCTGAAGTATTTGGATCTGTGTTTACCTGCAAAAGCCTCTAGCTCAGAGTAGAGCATTTAAATGCTATGAGGTTGGAGTTTATCACAAAATGTTCAGAAAGAATATTTTGACCTTAACAATTATGTTAAATGTGTTTATTAAGGCAGAAAACTATCACCCTTTTATTATCAACTAATATTTCATCAAATTTCATCAGTCCCTATATTCAGATCATCCTAAAATATGGACAATACATTGATGCTTTAAGAAATTTCAAGATATGAATCTGTTGAGATAGAAGCTACATCTTCCACAAATGATTAAAGACTTTTAAAATTATATCTTCCTCTAATGGACTTCTAAGGTATATGCTTATATTTCAGAAGATTTTAACTGATAGTATGTGCCTTCTGCAAATGACAATGAAATTCCTTGAACTTAGGAGTCCTCACGTGTTTGAGTATCACAGGTCTGAATAAAGGGTTTTCACTGTATGTCTACACGAGCACATGCTTATGTTTAACTCAGTGTATTAAGCAATTTGATCTATAGACACAAGGGCCATCTATGGTGTAAATAATGGAAATATGTTTGCATGCAACAAAGGCCCATACTATTGAAAAGTAAATGTTACAAAAAATGGTATGTAGTGTAAACGCATCTTTAAAACGATCGAGAGCATTCGTCTTTGATAAATATACTTATTTTCTGCATGAAATCGTATTTAAAAGCTAACTTGCAGCAGCAACTTTTTTTTTTGGTGACAATTCAATATTTTGTTCTTTTTGTGGGTGTTCTGTTTGTTTGCAGTCAGATGAGTGAGCCTCATAGCGGTTTGACGCTCAAATGTGCCAAGTGTGGAGTAGTTTCAACAACAGCTTTGTCAGCCACCACCGCCAGTAACGCCATGTTAGTCCCAATCATTTACATCTTCTTGTTACAAATCTTTTACAGTGCATGTGAGAAAATGCTATGATGAAAAAAATAATGTGTTTGCTAATACTAGACTAAGAGCATACTTAAATATTTATTATTGGCAACTGCCTTTATAAGTATTGTGGGATAGTCTATAAAAAATAAATAAAACTCTCAAATGTTATCTGCTTTGTGGTTTCCAAGTTAATGGTCTTGGTCCACACCTAAAAATGCTTTGCTGAATGGGGATCTGGTTATTGCTTGCGACGTGATGTGTAGCTACGTAATGTTGTTTTCTCTGTCTCTCAACAGGGCGTCTCTTTGGAGCTCCTGTGTGGTGTTGCCCCTTCTGGCTCTGACGTGGATGTCTGCAGTTCTGGCCATGACAGATAAACGCTCCATATTGTTTCAAATACTTTTCGCGGTGTTTGATTCATTGCAAGGCTTTGTTATTGTCATGGTTCACTGCATTCTTCGGAGGGAGGTAAGAAATAAAATTCCTGTGAGAGGAATGATTATTGGGAGCGTCTTTTCCTTGCTAACTAGTCTTTTATTTTAATGTCTTGATCTTCAGATTAAAAGTAGTTTCCTGGAAAGACAATCGTTTAGGAGCCAAAGCTGAAAGGAAGCTTTAAGAAATAGTTCAAAAGGGTCCCTGGGACTTTGAAAGTGACAGATTAAAACAGATGAGGGACTATACAAGAGGAACCACAGCCCCAGGTGCCAAGAACCAGTTAGAGCAGATTAAAGAGCACTTATTACAGGAGCCCTGGTGGCGCAGCGGTTAAGCGTTTGGCTGCTCACTGAAACGTTGGCAGTTTGAAACCGCCAGCTTCTCTGAAGGAGAAAGATGTGGCAGTCTGCTTCCATGAAGACTACGGAAACCCTATGGGCAGTTCTACCCTGTCCTATAAGGTAGCTGTGAGTCAGGATCAACTCCACAGCAATGGGTTTAGTTTTTAGTTTTTTTTGTTTTGTTTTGTTTTGTTTTTATGAAGGAACAATTGGTGTAAATAGACCTGTTAGAGAAATAGGTATCTGATGGATAAGAGGTTTGTTGTTATTAGTTACCCTTGAGTCAGTTCTGACTCATGGCAGCCCATGTGTGCACAGTAGAACAGCTCCATAGGGTTTTCAAGGCTGTGACCTTTCAGAAGCAGATCATCAGGTCTGTCTTCTGAGATGTCTCTGGATGGGTTTGACCCACCAACCTTTCTGCTAATAGTGGAGCACTTAACCATTTGTACCACCCAGGGACTCAAATGGAGGAGAGGGCAGGGTGGCATATTTTGAAGTTACAGTTTACAAACATAGTGCAATGATATTTCTTAGATGCATTTCCTAACTCATGCTTCTACACACAGCACCTCCCCATTCCTCATCTTAACCAATTGTATTTTAGATAGAAAATGTTGAAGATTAATGAACAGTTCTTTTGTCTCTATACTAAATTGTGGTAAAGGTTACTGATGATTAATGATTTCAACATGGATGTTTACGCTCAGAAAACAAGAAAAATGTGCATAGTGGGGCATGATAGGCAGTAATTTTCCCCAAGAACTGTGGACCTATAATCACAGATTTCTCCAGGTCGTGGGTGAGGGTCATTGTCAGCAATGAGAGAGAGAGGTCTTCCTTCATGAATGGAGACACCAGCCTGCACCAAATCCACCCAGAACACTGATAAATTTCAGACCTGAGTTGTTTAGGGATAAAATACTGTTTTCCAACCTGCGTGAAAATTATTCTGAGTGCTTGCAAGCACTGACACAGTGTTTACAAGGTTTATGAGTCATTTTAGCATTTACTCTGGGGATGAGTGGTAACTAAAACACATACTGACACAGTGCCATGTTAGTGATTTTGAAAAAACAGCCCACCCTGTCATTTTGCATTACTGAGCTGGTATGAGAACTTTATTATGATGTGCACGTTGCAGAAAGATACATGTGCATATGAGTACATACCACGTAGTTTTTACGGTGACGTGTGAAGGTAACCAAAAGCTTTTACCTGATTTACCAGATGGGAAGAGCAATGTATCTGAGCTGCTTCAGTAAGATACAGCTGTCAGCTATAAGGCCACATGCATGTTCTAAGAACATCATATGATGAAAACAGATGAATAGTAAATTCAAATTTCAAAGGGGAATATTTCGTCATTGAAACAATCTGATTTAGCTTACAGCTACCAAACCTTATTATTCCCTCATCACAAATTTCTACCTAGAATGTCAACATTAAAAATCTTCCAAGTACCGAATTCTTTATAACTCTCTTTATTAACAGTTAAGGAGCCCTGGTAGCACAGTGGTTAAGTGCTCAGCTGTTAACGAAAAGGTTGGTGGTCTGAACTCAGCAGCGGTTGTAATAACGATTTATAGGCTTGGAAGCCCTATGAGGCAGTCCTAGTCTGTCCTATAGGGTTGCTATGAGTCAGAATCCACTTGATGGCAATGGGGTAGAACCAGTTCCCCTCAATTTCGACTCGTAGTGACCCCAGGTGTGTCACAGTAGAACTGTGCTCCATAGGGTTTACAATGGCTGATTTTTTGGAAGTAGATCACCAAGTGTTTCTTCCTAGGCACCTGTGGGTGGACTCGAATTTCCAACCATTTGGTTAGCAGCCAATTACATTAACCTTTGTACCATCAGGGACCCCTGTACACCAAGGTAAATAAAAGTAAATAAAAAGAAAATTTAATAATAATTTAGAGTTACGTTCTTCTCCAACTATAACTTTCTTTTAGGTCTTCTGTATTACGATTTTTCTCTAATATATTTAGGAAACAAAATTATTTTAAATGAGTAGACACATGATACGTATTTGATTGACAATTAATGAGGAACCATTGTGGGTTTTAAGCAAGATATGTGGTCTACCTACATGGCCTTTTTAAAATATATCAATATCTCAAGTATTAGAGTAGAAAAAGGGGAAAAGTGCTCCGTCTCTAAATAAGCTTACCTTTTTCTTCAGAAATAAGCTTTGTGGATAGACTTAGGCTATGGTTAAGATATGCAGATTTAAAAGTGACAGATATTATTACGATGGCTTTTTGTCAAATTTTTGCTGCTTACATGAAGAAAAATATTTGGCAGAAAAATTCATTTCAATCAGAACTTGTCCATACTTGCTAATTGGACTATTAACTGTCAAAAACATGACGTAAGGGTAATTAAGTCAAATCATATAATAAGCGCTTCTGCTAAAGTTATGTCAGTAAATAAGTGCTTCCTCTATTAATAGGGAATAAAAATGTGGACATTGGCCCAGTTATTATTGCATTTTCAGTGATTAATTCAGATTGAATAATTTTACAGCTGATAAATTAATAGCAGAGTGGCAGAACTCTTTTCAGTTCCAAAACTGAAATGACAAATCACATATCCAATATTTTTGCACTGAACCTTAGAAACACCCTATAATATTGCTGTAAATGCCCAGAGAAGATTTCAGTTATAGAGGAAATCTGCTTCAGAATTCTTCAAAGAAGTTGTTTTAGGAGGAAAAAAAAAAAGAATCTTGTTTAAAAGTTTTGCAAATCCCAAAAAGACTACAGCATAATTAGTTCTCATTGGGCCCACAGAAATTATTTTTGACTTTATAAATGTATATTGCCTGACACTAAGAAATGGGTCTATCTTATAATACTTGTGATCACATTGCCCTAACACAACCCACAGTTGAAGAGAATAGAAGCACGTTCCCATAACCTATATATCTCTTTTGAATGCAAGTTTTGTAAAAATACACAAAAGAAAATGGAATAGATAGCTAGCTAAAAAACATAGCGTAATGGATCATGTCTATTAATCTACTTGATAATCTCATAGGTGATGCTAGGAACACAGTTTTATCTCTATTGTTTTTTCACTTTAAAGTATTTTCTTCATAATAATTCAGCATAATTCATATGGATTTTTCTTACTTAAAAATGTATAAGCAATGTAAGAAATATTTTGATTTAGAGAGAGACCCAATGCATATGTACATATTTCTATTGTTAATACGTTTTTGACATACCCTAGCATAATTTGGTGGGGTTTAGTCTTTAATGATTTCTCAATATGAATTCAAAAGACTTTACACTTATTTACTTTTTCAATTTTCCTGTGACAGGGTGAGTGTGCATAGGGAAGGAATAGAGCTTTGTATTTTAAGAAAAAGAAAAAAACTGAAATACCATAACTGGCATTTTGAATGTGACTTTATGGGGCCTAATTTATTTTAAAAGTGCCTTTGCTTGTAGTGGGCTCAGTTTTAAAACTAAAATTATTTCAAATCAGGAGATAAAGGAGAAATGATCACTCTGGTGCTTTCCACTCAACTATATTCCACATTTTTAAAAAGGAGCAAAATAATTATTTGCATAACAGTTTGTTTGACATCCAGTTTATTAAATTGTGTACTCTTGAAAATATAATTTTTTCTTCTGAAGTCCCTTTCTATTTTGAAATACTTTCATAAATCCTTCTTTAAAAAAGAGAAAATAAAAAGAGGAGTCAATGAAAAAAAAATTTAAACCATCTGATTTATCGTACAAATTACTTTTCAGCAACCAAACATAGATCTTGGACACTAATATGGGTAATACTTAGTAAGATAGAATCTAATAGAACAAATACAGATGCTTTTTTCATTTTTCCATCTTTTGTTGATTAGAATTCATTTGGATTAAGCGGGTAACAATGTATGCTATTTACTATTCTCCACATTGCTGTGAAAATCCAAACTATACAAGAGTTATGAAACCTTTGCAATAGTTACTGTTGCTAGGAAACCACTTTCTTGGTGCCTGAACACTCTTCTCATCTCTCTCTGTCTCTGGCTGTGCCTGGCTCGGAGACAATCTTACAGCTTGTTGTCAGAGGAGGAATATAACACGATTGTGATACAAAATAAGCCACAATAAAACCCTTTCACTAAATGAAAGGGAACAAAAGGAAGGTGCTTAAATGGATGGTTTTGTTGTATCAGTGCGTGAGGATCCTGTGGCTGTTTTGTAACGTCAGTGAGGTAACAGGGCCTCACAGACTCCTCTTTTCTCCTTCCCAAGCACTGGCAGGAGGTCTGGGCTGCACCAGATGAGGTCCCCAAATCCCCATCCAAACCCAAGAAGTGATTTTGTAGCAAAATGCTTAAAATAAACATAACCGTTTTTTCTTCTTTCTCCCTTTCTTCTTTTCTCCTTCGCTTTTTCCTTCCCTCGCTACCTCTTTCCTTCCTTCTGTCCTTTTCTCCCATTCCCTTCCACTGTTTTACTTCTTGCCGGTTTCTCAGTTAGTCTCATTATTTCCATAATGAAAGCAGATAAACAAAATGATATACAAACACACCATGGTAGATATACAAAGCAGATAAGCATCTTTACCTGTTTTCTTACTTAGTGCTGCTGTAACACAAATACCACAAGTGGGTGACTTTAAAGAACAGAAATTTATTTTCTCACAATGCTGAGACCAGAAGTCCAAATCAGGGTCTTGGCTGTGTTAATTCCTTTCTTGTCAGTAGCCCAGTGCATTCCTTGGCTCCTTGGCTTGTAAAGGATCCGTACCTGGCATCTGTCTTCCTCAGTTTGTGCTCCTATGTTTCTGTGTCTGGGCTATTCTTTTTGTAACTTGGAAGTGATTAGGTTTAGGATATACCCTACACTGGTATGACCTCAACTGATTGATTGATCACATTACATTAAATTACATTATGGAAGATGATTACAGGTGGTTCAGTCACAGAATTCTCAACTTCCATGTGGGAGACCCAGGTTCAGTTCCCAGTTAATAAACCTCATGCAGAGGTACCACCAGTCTGCCAGTGGAGACTTGCGTGTTGCTGTGACGCTGAAAACGTTTCAGCAGAGTTTCCAAACTAAGACAGACTAGGAAGACAACCCTGATGATCTCCTGACGAATATCAGCCAATGAAAGCCCTACAGATCACGATGGTCCAACCCACAATCATGGGGATGGCGCAGGACTGGGCAGCATTTCATTCCATTGTGCAGAGTGTCTCCATGAGTCTGGGGCTGACTCGACTGCAGCTGACAACAACAACATTAGATTGCATCCACAGGTGGTGGAGTTAGGGTTCCAACACAGACTTCGAGGGGACACAATTCAATACCTAACACAATATATATAACACCTATCTAACCTAAAACCAATATTCTCCCTCCAAATAAGCCATTTTTAAATTAAATAAATGAAGCCAGTAGTAGTGAAATAACTAGACAGCAATTTTTTTAAAAATTCCATTCTGTATGTAATATAGTTCAGATGGAGAGTTGTATAAATCTGAAAGCTTGACTTTTACAGGGAAATTAGGTTTGACTCATTAGTATGTGTGATGGTTAAGATTGTGTGTCAGCTTGGCTGGGCCATGATTCTCAGTGGTTTGATGGTCGTATGATGTGATCAACTCCTTGATGGGATCTGCTGTGAGTAGCCAGTCAGTTGAAAGGGAGTTTCCTTGGGCGTGTGGCCTGCATTGAATATAAGTGGACATTCTGGCAAGGCTCGTGGGCTTTTTACTCACGCTGGCTCCTCTTTGTCTGACCTCCAGTTCTTCGGACTTGAACTAGCAGCTTACCTGCGATCTTGTCTGCCGATCTCAGGATTCATTGATCGTTGCAGCCTGTGAGCAAGAGTCCTACTCTCTCACCTGCTGATCTTGGGTTTGCCAGCCCCTGCAGCTACGTGAATCAGGAGAAGCCTCTATCCTGACCCATGGACTTGGGATATTCCAGCCTCTACAACCGCATGAGCCATTTCCTTGATATAAATCTCTCTCTATATATGTTTATACACTTTAGTAGTCTTGCTTCTCTAGAGAACCCAGCCTAAGATAGTATGGAAGGACACAATTTTTCCTTGTCTTAATGAGTGGGACAAGAACTTCAGTTGATCTTTGAAGATGAGGGAATGGATAATAGGAGGCTTTAGAATGTAATGGCTTCCTGAAGGAAAAATGACGTTGGAGGATTAAAGTTGTACGTGTTTCAGGTAGAGGAAAAAGGGCATATGGTTTTCATGGAACCAAGCATACGATAAATGGTAGAGAGTTTGGTTTTTCTCTTGGGCCACAAGAGCACATCAAGGAATAAAGTGCGTAACATAATTATGAACACTAGAGTGATTTAAAAAAAAAAACAAAAAAAAAACACTCATTTGCAGCACTGAGGGAAAGCTGGTACAGACAACATCTGAGGTCATAGCATGACTAAGTAAGGTTTCAGAGCTTTGTAATTAGTGTGTTCAGTGGCCATAAGAAACTACTGTAGGTGGTGTCATAAAGAAAGTTAAATCAAATTTGGAGAGTTGAGTGAGTAGCCCTGGGTAACAAGGGTCAGGGTACTGATCCTAACATTTTCAGCTTGCTCGAAGGTAGTTGTGCACAAGGATTTAAGGGAAGGGAAAGTGAGTTGCTAAGAGCTTTGTCTTTGTCAGGCTGAATTGGATGTTCAAAAAGAAATACATTTAAATAATTTTTTGTTCCAAAAGAAATATACTTAAGAAACTTGTTCTGTTTTAAATAAAATAAGATCTGTATCTTTAAGTGGGAAAATGGCTAGCAGTACAGCAATAAAGCTGGATGTTGTTGGAACATAGCACGGGGAACACAAAGACTGCCTGCCTTTAAGTAAGCGCATGAGACATGACACAGCAAAGCAAAAGGAAAATATGTTGGTATTCCTACACACTTTCCCCCAGAAATCACCAACTCACCTCACCCAATAGCCATCTCATTTTTCAGGCAGGGGAAGCTAAGTCCTACCTCTCCTTCCAGAATGGGCTTTTCTGACTTGAGCGTGTTAGAATTATATCACGAATAGTTGCATCAGTCAACCTTAATCTGTACATGTCGTTCTCCAAGTCCATGCAGAGGCTTAAGAGGTTAACAAGAGCCTGAAATCAGATGAGGAAGATGGCATCAGTGAACAAGTTCAGACAAAGAGAGTTCATCTCAGAGACTGGCAAACTGGCATATCTGCTGGGTAGCATCCAGCCACGGCCTGTTGTTAACCAAAATCCTTCTGCTGAAGTCTCACACAGCCCTCCCAGCTGCCCCCGCTCTGGGTAGCAAAACAGTTGCTTCTAGGCCAGAGTCAGGAGGCGTACTTGACCACGGGCATGTAGATGGGCAAGTCCCACAGACCTCAGGCCCCCTCCTCTTGCAAAATTGTTAAACTGGTCACAGAAAGTTGAAAATGATTGCAGTAAAATTTTCAAACTAAAAACAAACTCATTACCTCTAATTTCTTCTATTTTAGTTAAATCATAAAAGGTAGAAAGTTGTGGTATAGCAACTTAATTTCTGATGAGTTTGGAAATAATTGCTTTGGTTCAATCCTTCATTTAAACTGTCTTATTCTTTGCTCAGCAAGGCCGTAAGGGGAGGAGGCAGTGTGGTGTGATGGGAGGACTAGCTTGCAAGTCCAGTGACCTGGTTCCATTCTCGGCTCTGCCACTTGTTATGGTTATGATCTTGAGCAAGTGCTTAAGCTTTCTAAGGTTCCAGTTCTTCATCTATTACACTGGGATAATGTCTACCTCAAAGAGGATGGCATGAGGCAAAAATGAGATATCATATGTGAAGGCATGGGTCATGATGCCTCGAATATAACTTCCATTCCTTCTTTTCTTATTTGCTTGCTAAAGAAATGCAGCTACATTTTATGCAGGTCACGTATCTGAAATGTAGTCTAGGGAAACTTACGTGACCCCCAAAACTCCGATACAAATAAAGTAATTGGAAGGTAAAAAGTTAACACCAATTTCAGAGATTAAGTGATAGATTTATTAGTTGTTAGAGGATTCCTATAGGACCAAAATTTGAGACTGAAGAGCATATATTTCCTTCATTGTATAACAAATGACAAACCTTCATTTTTTGTTTATTTATTTCCTTTACCACCAGAGAAGTCAGATAATATTTTAAAAATGTGAAGTCATTTGTATTGCTTATGTGAATTGGCATAATACATATAGAATTGAGAACAGTCTGTCATTTAATGATTAAATTATTTAAGATGTAATGTCATTGAAAAGAGCTAAGGCATTTGTTCAAATAGGAAACAAAAGGAGGCATGAGATACAGAATAGAGTGGGAGAATGGCTAGAAGTACGGCAGTGACGCTGGATATTATCAGACCACTTAAGAAGCCCCCTCCCTAAAGCTAACAATCTCAAATGATTACAACCATGTAACTTTATTTCTTTTCTTGGCTTATAAGCATCCTCTGAAATAGAAAGTGAAGGATAACTGGAGGCAAACTGTCTCTTTTAAAGGTAAAGATTTGGGGTCTGAGCTGCTCCATAGCTAAATTCAGAGCCCATTTTAAACTGTGCAGCTCTTCTCTGTAAGGTTTTTCTGAATTACAACCCTGCCAAACATTGCTCAGTGCTGTTCCCCCAGCAGTCTCTAAATCTGGCACCTACTGTCACAGTGACACTCTGCCAGCTGCCTTCTGAGAGAGGCCCAGCGGAGAAGCTCTCAGCTCACTGCTGCTGTGAGGAACCAAATCACGCTCTCCCTGGGGGAGAGACAGGAGCCAGACACACCCCTGCAAACCTCTTTGAACTCATGTCGCATCCAAGAATCTGTCCACAATGAGAGAGATTTAGTTTTCTTCAGGCGTTTTTAGAGCAGCCCTCAGCAGGATCCAGTCAGGATAACTTAGGTGGCGCCTAGTTGAATACTCTCGGAAGGCAATCTTGATAGTTTGTTTTCACCTCACCTTATTTTTAGAGACATTTCTTCCTATTCTTCTTTTAATATTTTTTATTTCATAACACCAGATTTCCTAAAGTGCCCTAAATATTCCAAGACTATTTGCACATCATTTCTTTGCGACTCTGCTGGGCATAGTTTAACCCTCTTTCTGGACAATAGTCCGCTGTCAATGAACGTGAAAGACCTTTCGTAGAGTATTATCAAAAAGAAAAAAATTTTGAAGTCTAGATTTTAACTGTGCCATAATTTATGTTAAAGATTTAGTCATTCCAGCCAGTTTTATCTAAAAATTATATTACTGGTCTTAAGTTTTTAAAACACTAATTTTGAAAGAACTCGGAATTATAATGATTTTAATTTCTAAAAATAATCTTCAAATTAAATAAAGTGTTACTTAAAATGTGGCTTATTCTCCACAAATAGTAAATCAGCTTAAAGAGCTTAAATAATAAGTATTTGAATTGCTTTAACAATTATTTTCCTTCATTCTTTATCACAAGGCAAGAAAAGCATCAAGACTGTTGTCCAGCATTGTAAAAATGACTATTGGCACAGAAGACTCTCCTTTCAGAATGAGATAAACCAGATCTAGATGCAGTTTTGTTACATTTTGTTTTTTATACTTTCTCCTTGTCTAGGATTAACATCCCTGTAGACTTGCTTAAAAAAAAAAAAAAAAAATCCAGTTGTTCTCTATCAGAACAACTCACATTGATTCACCAAAGAGAAAATTCTTTTTGTTTGCCTGACAGACAATTTAATTAGTTATCAAAATGTTTCCAAATAGCTGCAGATGCATTTTCTAGGTATTGTCTTGCCTGAGGCACCCAATTCTATGAGAAGGAATATGCAGTGTGAAATCTAGTCTAACCATTCTTCCCTGACAATGTTGGACAAATATTTAAGGGTAATTCATCTAGATTGCCACTATGTGATTTAAAGTTTTTTGTTTTTTTAATCAAATGGAACCATTTGGAATCAGGTGGAATTTCTCCTGCAAATCCATCTGAATTAGAGGTACCAGACGCACTAAAAGTATCAAAGAATTTAATACTTAAATTATAGTATTTGTATAGCTATTAAAATGACCTTGAATTTACTGGAGAATTTTTATGCTTTTCTGTTTTATATTTCTTCTAAATAGCATTGACTGATTTGTGAAGCTGACATCATTCTCCAGTATAGAAATGCCCTAATCTATCTATTACCATATTTGGGAGTTTGGTACTTTAGGTGTTGATTTTGTGAGTGTGTTCTGAAAAGCTTAGATTTCTTTTATATCTCCTTCCAGCAACCAGATAGTGGATTTTGAAGAGAAACTTGCAGAAGTTGCTTTTCCGTATTTCATTGTAAGCCAGAAATATCCTTGACAGCTATGGTCTGAAGGCCTGAAAATAGAGTGTGGTTTAGCAAGGACCAGTTAAATTAATGTTTGGTATTACCAAGTGCCACCTTTCTTATTATGTATATGCTAGTATTTAGAAATAGACTTGAAGAAAAAATATCTTCATGTTCGAAGCTGCCAGAAGGCAGTATTTCTAACATATTATTTATCTTCCTTTATAAATGTGCTTCTTTAACAGTTGCCTCAGGGCACAAACAGAAAATTAGCATGTACCTATTTTTCTGTCATTGGTTCTTTGGATTTTTTTCTAAAAGCAGATACGCTTTCTTAGTGTCTCCTTGATACATATTTCTGCAGAACAGGAAAAGTGGTGATCTAGCAAGCACTACACCCATTAGCAATTTTTGATTATTAATGAGTCACTTTAACCTTTTATAACCTCTAGCTATGACTTCTTATTCTAAAAAGGAGGAGTCTAAAAGCAATCACAACAATGAATCTTTGTCCTAGTAATGTCTTCGTCACAGGGAGAATGTGGATGACTTAGTCATAAATATTCATCCAGTTTTTCAGGAAAAGGTGATCAGACTAGATTGCGCTGGGTCTGTACTTTTACCAAAGTGTTTGAAAGAGGAAAAAAGAAATTACCGTAGTGGGGTATATCAGGAAACTCCTCATTCTTTCTCAAGGTAAAATTGAATTTAGAAATACTAGAAGTATAAAATAGAAGTCAGAGAACATCAAGCCCATCTACTCACTCCCTTATTTCATGGCTATAGTAGATGCATCTCCAGGATTAGAACCTGAGATGGAGAAATGAAAGTGAACAAAGGTCTCATTAGTGGCTGGGTTGCTCAGAACTCTGTTGTTGTTAGGTGCCGTTGAGTCCATTCCAATTCATAGTGACACTATGTACCACAGAACGAAACACTGCCCAGTCCTGCGCCATGCTCACAATCATTGTTATGCTTGAGCCCATTGTTGCAGCCACTGTGTCAGTCTATCTCCTTGAGGGTCTTCCTCTTTTTCGCTGACCCTGTACTTTACCAAGCGTGATGTCCTTCTCCAGGGACTGATCCCTCTTACAAAATGTCCAAGGTATGTAAGACATAGTCTTACCATCCTTGCTTCTAAGGAGCATTCTGGTTGTAGTTCTTCCAACACAGATTCGTTCATTCTTTTGGCAGTCCATGCTGTATTCAATATTCTTTGCCAACACCACAATTCAAAGGCGTCAATTCTTCTTTGGTCTTCCTTATTCATTGTCCAACTTTTGCATGCATATGATGTGATTGAAAACACCACGGCTTGGGTCAGGTGCACCTTAGTCTTCAAGGTGACATCTTTGCTTTTAAACACTTTAAAGAGGTCTTTTGCAGTAGATTCACCCAATGCAATGCATCTTTTGATTTCTTGACTGCTGCTTCCATGGTTCTTGATTGTGGATCCAAGTAAAATGAAATCCTTGGTAACTTCAATCTTTTCTCCATTTATCAGTTGCTTATTGGTCCAGTTGTGAGGATTTTTGTCTTCTTTATGTTGAACTTATGTTGAACTCTGTGGTGGTGACTAAACTCCATGTCACTTTCCAAATCCTGCAGTTTGAGAAAGAGGCTGCTAATGACTATGAAATCGGTGAGAGAACAATAGGAAGCAGTAAACAACTTAATAGACTCAGTTTTGTTTTGTTTTTCTGGCCAACACATCTACTATGCACATCTTACATCAAAATAGTGATAGGATATTTATATCAGCGCTTTTATCAAAAGTAAACATTACACGTTTACTTTGGTACTCTCTAGATTGGTGCTTAAGTGTAATAGGGGAAATGCAACATAATCTATGCTATTTGTATTGTGGTAAGTATATAGGTAACAGAACATTTGCCATTTCTACAATCTTCACATGTACAGTTCAGCAACATTAATTACGTTCATCATGTTCAACCATCACCACTATGCTTTTTTTTTAATCCAGTAAAACAGATTGCAGAAAATGAAAAGGGAATTATCAATAATATAAGTCAGAAAACCAAGGTATTGGTAAAATGATCTTGCCATGGACTTGGGACAAGTAGCTACTTATGAAGATGTCTGCCAACAGTTTCTTAGGAGCTTAATGAGCCACAGAAAGTAGAAAGAAACACATGAGTTCTGAGGCATCATATGGTCAGAATAACTATCTGTTGCTTGATGTGTTTGCTAATCAGCTATTCATGTTTATTGACTAGATAGTTAATAAAGGAATTATTTTTCAACACTTCCTTGTGGTATGTTTACTCTTTACTTATACTCCAAGTGTGAATGGATAGTAAGAAAATTGCACTTTACTAAGTGACCTCATTTTTACAAGATAGTCCACCAAAAATAGAGATGTTTGCTTTGTTTTTCCTTTTGTTCCATTTTGTTTTGTTTTTACATCAGGGCACATAGCCCGGAAGGGAGACAAAAGAGAGTCTCCCACAAGATCCCTTATATGAGATATAAAAGGAAAATCCCTAATCTATTTAAGTCAAAAGATCATAGCGTAATCTCATTTTTCACAATGTTTAAAGCTGTTATGAAGATTATGCTGTACCAAACAGTAAATCCCCCATGAAATACACACATATTGTTTGTACCAGTGGAAATAAATCTGCCTTCTGTCCAGAGTTACTAGTGTTGAGCCAAATATAGCTATTTTGATAGCTGAGGCGTTCCCAGCACTCCTCTCCATAAATAATGGCAAGTGATAAATTCCTTGGCATAGAGCAAAGTCCAGGTACACCAGTATTTGTATTAAGAAGTAAACAAAATGGGCATTCAATCATAAAAGCAATATGATAATCCCTTTCACATAATTGATTGCCAATATAGACAGTGTCTAGTTATTATCAAAAGGAGCCCTGGTTGCACAGTGCTTAAAGCGCTCAGCTGCTAACCAAAACGTAGCAGTTCGAACCTATCAGCCACTCGGCAGGAGAAAGATGTGGCAGTCCTCTTCCTTAGAGATTACAGCCTTGGTAATCCTATGGGGCAGTTCTACTCTGTCCTATAGGATTGCTATGAGTCAGAATTGACTCTGTGGCAACGGGTTAGGTTTTGGTTTTTGGTTAGTCATTATCAAGGGAGAAGAGAATTAATGTTTGTCTTTCCTCTTCCCCTACAGGTTCAGGATGCATTTAGATGCCGATTGAGAAATTGTCAGGATCCAATCAATGCTGATTCTTCAAGTTCTTTTCCTAATGGGCATGCTCAAATCATGGTGAGCTTTTATTTTTCATTTGGTTGTTAATTAAGTTATGACTTCTCACGGGAATAAATAAATATCTTAATAGTAAAATAGTACCAAAGTCCCATTTTGAGTAATTTTGGCTTTAGTTCATCAAAAGACTTAGGAATCTGATACCAGATAAATATTCTGTCTGGGTTGCTTAGAGTCCAGAATCTGTTATTGGTCCCCTGGGATATTAAGTGTAGGGGTCCTATGTAACACAGCAGAGTATTTTCATCCTTGCACAGAGTTAGGGATAAAAATTTGTCTATAGGACCATATTTTTTACAGTTCAGAAAACTATGAATCTGAACTTGTAGTCTTAAAACAGTGGTTTTCAGCCTTAGCTGCAGGCTAGAATCATCAGAAGAGCCAATTAAATCAGAATCTCTGGGGCTGGAATCCAGGCATTAGTGTTTCCAGTGTGCAGCCTGAGATGAGAACTTGCCCTAAAGCATAAGGGGTAGTCACGTTTCCAGTGAAAGGTCAGTTATTGCGCATGAGCTGACTACCACTATAGCTAAGGGGTACTTTAGGCCTAACCACTTTGGTATATTTTAGAAATTACATGAGGTTTAAGTTACATGTCATTAAATTAGGGCTTGGATTGCAGAGTCTTTTTTTTTTTTAACAAGATATTACTATTAATTTTTTTGGACTAGGAAACATAAAAATAGACTAAATGATACACTAGTAACTAAGACTTGAGAAGGAAAATCAATTTCTTGCTAAAAAAATAGATAAATACTGAAATCTCTGATTTAAAATAATCATAGAAAAAGGCATACAATTAAACAACCTTCATTAAGATGGGGTAATTTAAATACTTTTTAAAATGAAATTATTTGTTTAAAGTAAGATATGGGGAGAATACGAGGATACAAATAAACTTCAGCTGTTTCTAAGGTGTTTCATTATTAGTATTATTTGACTGATTAGTATTCGTTTTATTTAACCAGACTAGTATTATTTAACTGATTCAGATACTCCCTAGTTTTTAATTCCTAAACTTGAAAGCCTTTTGTCACAAGTGAGTGAAAATATATGATTAGAAAGGTCTAGTTTGACTATGTCATCAGGAGGGACCAGTCCCTGGAGAAGAACATCATGCCTGGTAAAGTAGAGGGTCAGCAAAAAAGAGGAAGACCCTCAACTAGACGGATTGACACAGTGGCTGCAACAATGGGCTCAAACATAGCAACAATTGTGAGAACGGCGCAGGACCGGGCAGTGTTTCATTCTGTTGTACATAGGGTCACTATGAGTCAGAACTGGCTCGATGGCACCTAACAACAACAAGTTTGACTATTAAGGGTTTGACAAAGCTGTGTTGTATGATAGTACATGACAAACAATATATTCAAATTAAATGTTTCAAATAATACAAGTTACATAAAGATATTTATTTAAGTACACGCATAATACTGCCGACTCCAATCTTTTTATTATGGCTTAGGGAATAGCCTTAAAATTCCATATTTTTATGCATAGTGGTCAGTCTCCTGACTAAAGATGACATTGGGCATATTGCCTTATTAAAATTGTATGCTATGTTTCCATCCATTGATGTTTTTTTCAACATTTTGCATCTAGGAGATAGTCTTGAAAAAAATCTGGTAATTCCTTGAGAAAATTCCTTTGCACAAAGCAATAAACTAGTACTGCCTAGTCAGATATCTGTGAACTTCAGATAATCTGGTTAGTAAAGTCACTTGGGATTTTCATTAAATTTGATAGTTCTATATCTTATTATTTCTGTTACAGACAGACTTTGAAAAGGATGTAGACATTGCTTGTCGATCAGGTAAGAATATTTGGATTAAGAAAATATAATCATTAGGGTTATTAAATCACTTCTATAGATTTTGGTTTTTTAAAAAACTCCTGTGATTTACACATCATATATTTATGTGGAAGGATAAATAGGATCAGTTATAAGCAATGTAAAAATAGAAATGTGTGTGTGTGTATGTGTGTGTGTGAAGAGAGGGAAATTGAGAGAAAGAAGATGAGAGCAAGAGAGAAAACAAGACTCAGAATGATTAAATGGGAAAAGACTTGCATTCCACAGATGACTGACTGTGGGGCAAAAGGCCAGTCAATTTAGCCACTCTATGGCTCAGTTTTATCATCTACAGACTATGTTGTAAGGATGAAATGTGTGTGCTTGTGTGTGTGTGTGTTATTGTTGTTGTTATACTGTGAAAGGGGAATAGGAGAGACCATGCCCCTCACCCTGCCTTTGAGTGCTAGTGTCCCTCATGGTTGTCCATCAGCCTACGGCTAAACCCTCGCCAGAGCAAATGGCTCAGGAATTTTAAAGGAGACTACATGTTTCATTTTTTGGTTAGTTCCAATTGTTGGAAAATTGCTGTTTTATGTTAGGGTGAAGTGCACCTCATTTTACCTTTTACTCATTGGTGCTTCCTTTTAGAACGAGAGAGGATATCTACTTCATATTTAAGAAAACAGTTCTCCAGATATTTGAAAGCAAATATCACATAACCCAACCAAATGTTTTTTCTCCAGACAAAACAAATCATGTTTTACCATTCATTCCTATCCTCCCAGGCATAGTACCCCACAGATAATATCCAAATTTGTCAATAATTTTAAATTATAATGTCCAGATGTGTACACATTTATCCAGTATTTATCTGGTTAGTAAAAGTCCAGCATTCATCACAGTTGGCTCTTATATTTATGCTGTTTACATTTGCATCTGATTTCATGGCAGCTATTATGGACTAGCTGTCATTGACCTTGTGGTCAACTAATTAAAACTTTTTGTAGGAGCTGTCAAGACTTTCCCAGTCAGAGATTATATGAAGATTCATCTTTTGTTTTTTCTTTGAAGAAAAACCTGGACTTTGCCTTTACCTCTATTTGCTATTATCTTACTTGTTCAAGCTTAATATTCCATCTCTTTGAGATCTTTCGGCCATTGATATTTGGTAAGAGTGCCTTCTAAGTTTCATTCAAATAGTCCACAAAGGAGTTGAATGATATGATGCCTAGTACAGAACCCTGCTATGTTTAAGAAGGCACCCCCAACCCCACCCCATGCAGACTCCCTTTAAGGGTAGTTTTCAGAGTCAACTCATAGCTGTTAAACATCTATGGAGAGTCCCAGATCACAATTTTTGTCACAATCACAAGGATACAAGAGACTAATCTCATATTTTTGTTCCTAAATTCAATCACAATGCTTTATGTAGAGTATGATCATAGCAGGGCAATAGAATGACTGTCATGATTTGGCACCCCATGATGGATCTGTTAGGGGAGTTAGGAGTCACCCTTTCCTATTTAATATCTAACAAAATATTGCCAAGGCACAACCTCACCAATGTTTGGTTTCCAGAATCTATCATTTCCCTCTCTGGAAAACTGATAAAATATTTTCCCTTGCTTCATCTATTTTCCAAAATTTCTCAAAGATCACTGGTCATCATTCTAGGTTCCACAGTCAATCCACGGATAGCATGAGATATGTCTAGGCCAGAGGTTTGAATGTACTTAAAATGATTAGATATTCATGTAATTGCTATTCTCTCGCCTGCAATTTAGTTTGCTTTCAGCCCTCTTTGGAATACTCTTTGCAGTTCTCCTTGGTAAAGAAGCAAAACAGGAGCAAACAGTTTTGTCTTTTCTTTTAACAGCCATTAACATTAAGCCAGTGGTTGTCAAAGCATGGTCCCCAGACCAGCAGCATCACCTGGGAACTTGTTAGAAAAGCAAATTTTCAGGTCCTGCCCCAAACTGGATGAGACAGAAACTGTGGGGTGGGGCGAGGCATAGTAATCAGTCTTTTTACAAGCCCTCTAGATTATTCTAATGCATGCTAAAGCTTGAGAACTATTGCATTAAACAATCCTCCCCAACCTATGGTCTCAGCCCTTCAGTATCCATCTTGTTCTGAGTGCAGCCCTTCTTTTGTTAAATTACAATTTTGCCCGCCTCATTTTATTTTGGGATTTATGTTCTGAAGACAGGCTAGTACCATTATATTATTTCTTCTTCTTATTTTCTATTTGTGCCCTTTTTAGCTGAGCTCATCAGGAGCTTGCCTCTGAGTTTTTCTAAAGAATGCTATCCATGTTGAAGTATATTCAATTTGAAAGTCTTAATTCATAGACTCTGAATCTTTCTTTACATTGAATTGGAACTCACTTTTCCAAAGGGTGGAGTGCACTCTGTTTATGCTCAATATTCAGATGCCTTTTGTTTTGTTTTTGTTTGCTTTTTGACTTGCACACTTGATTAATTTCTCTCCAAAGCCCCATTGCTTCATCATCATGTTTGTGTGTGTAGGTGGTATGAATTTGTTCATGGTGTACGTTCAAAACTTTGATATACATTTTAAGCAAATTTATGAGGCAGGCATATCTCTCAAGTTAAGATAATTCATAAGAAGAATTATCTTTCCCTAAATACTTAAGATACACAACTTTTCCATAAAGATGGATGTATCATTTGGTAAAAATTTGTTAATTAGAACCTCAAATCATATTACATTTTTACAAAGCTAAATTAATTTTGTACAAACTATGAAACCAATACTCAGTACCAATACTTCCTTTATAGTTTACACTATATTAATAAAAGTGTAAAATTACATGTTCTTAATTAAATATGATAGACTCCCATAACTAGCCTTCAAATTTTACTGCTTTGAATTTGGAATTAATTTTTACATACAGATAAGAATTATAAGTATTCTTCCCTGAATTTGAGGATTTTTTAAAAGTATTTCCTTTAGAATATCATTAAATTCATTAAATTAAAATGCTATGTCTCTTAATGGTTTTATGTATAATTAAATTGCTTTTGGCAACCACAATTTATGACAATCTATTATTTTAGAGGTTTTAAAATAACATTTATTAAACTGAATTTTCCACTTTTTTATATAATAGATAAATGTAAACATCACAACCAAATAGTGGATTGTTGAAAAATATGTAGACGTAGATTTGACATGATTTTTAGTGTCTAAAATAAAAAGACCTAATACAATAACTAGATACCATATCTCTAATGATAAAAGATACTAGATGAATGGTGTGTATTTTGAAACAATTTAAAAGACTTCTTTGTAATAGGGAAAGATATTCATAATCTTCTACTTTCCAATCTCTGTCTTAATGCATAAAAATTATGATACTACTTGAAAATTGGATAATGATAGGTAAAATTCAATATATCTGAAACTTTTTATGAGACAATAAATGAACCATTTTATAGTTCTCTATGCAAATTAAATTTTAAATGAGGATTGCCCTGCTTGCAGATGGTGTATCATGAGGCACACATGTTGAGCCAAGTTCCACATAGTGCTATTCTGTGTGCTTTAATACCAGAGTTACCAAGACTATTTCTTTTTTATTTTTGGATACTTCAAAACACATTTGTTTACAGCTAAGCATGATCTGAGTCACTCTGCCTGTATTCACTATAAAATATGACTTTCTTTTTATGTAGAGGCAATAAAACAAAACTAAACTAAAATATATTTTAATAAAGAATTGTGAACTCTTTTGTTGACAGTTTGTTTTTGTTTGTGTTTTCATTTTGTTCTCTCTCATGCTGAGTTATTATGCACTTTTAATACATATTTTTTTCTAAATCATTATTTGGCCGGCTGAAATTGGAATGGAGGTTTCAGAGCCTCACACAATTTTTTTTTTTTCCTGCTTAAACCCAGTTGGTGATTTTAATACTCCCTCAGTGGCATTTGAGCATATGGATGGGTTTTGTTAAAAAATTCCTTTTTTTTTTTTATACGTCGAACTGAAGATGATAAATACTTTTCAGCCCTGTATCTACCTTGACCATATGGACTTCAGTAGATAAAGGCTCATTAATTTTCAACATGCATAATTTTTGGAGGGATTTCTGATAAAGTAGGATGAAGTTCTTATGGAGTACTTCTTTCAAGAAGTATTTTAATGAATAGAACTTCTAGAATACTTTAGGGGAAAAAGAAAAACTCAATTCCCGTGAATATATCTGTATTATAAAATCCTTTTAATTAGATTGATGTAGATATCTTCTCTCACAATGCTCCTTCCTCCTGGAAAGTTATACATAGTTGTTTAAGGACAGGACACTAAGATTTCTGACAGGCTGTCAGTCAACTTTCAGGTACGTTTTAGCTGTTGAATACCTGAGATCTGTGAAAGTATTTAAGAATCAATCAAGAGTGATTGCATGATCCGGCTCTAGTTTTAGGCAATGTACAACCAAATAGGTAATTTTTTTTAATATTAATTTTTTTAAATTTTATTCAGGAAAATTTTAGTAGGAAGAGAGACAACAGAATATAATAATGAAAAACAAATCAGAATGCATTAGCTTTCCTTTATAAACTTTTATATTCTAATTCACAGTTCTTCATAAGGATATGGGTCCTTGCCGAGCAGCGACAATAACAGGAACACTCTCTAGGATTTCTCTAAATGATGATGAAGAAGAAAAGGGGACAAACTCAGAGGGGCTAAGCTATTCAACATTGCCTGGAAATGTCATCTCGAAGGTCATCATTCAACAACCAACAGGTCTGCATATGCCCATGAGTATGAATGAGCTGAGCAATCAATGCTTGAAAAAAGAGAACAGTGAGTTGCGGAGAACTGTGTACTTATGCACCGATGACAATTTAAGAGGGGCTGATATGGACATAGTCCACCCTCAAGAAAGAATGATGGAAAGTGACTATATTGTGATGCCAAGAAGTTCTGTAAATACCCAGCCATCAATGAAAGAAGAAAGTAAAATGAATATTGGCATGGAAACCTTGCCGCATGAAAGGCTATTGCACTACAAAGTGAATCCTGAGTTCAACATGAATCCCCCTGTAATAGACCAGTTCAATATGAACTTAGATCAACATCTTGCACCCCAGGAACATATGCAGAATTTGCCCTTTGAGCCTCGCACAGCTGTGAAGAACTTCATGGCCTCTGAGTTGGATGATAATGCAGGACTATCAAGAAGTGAAACTGGATCAACGATATCAATGAGTTCTTTAGAGGTAAGCAAGAGAAGAATAAACCTTTCCTTGATCATTGAAAATATATAATGATTGATTCATGTTACAGTGGTGTTGGGGGAGAACACTCACATTAGCTTTTGTAGATATATATCATAACAGAATTTTGGGCTTGTTGGAATTAGATTCATTAGTCAATGGAATTTATTTCCTTGCTGTGAATCTTCTAGTGCCTTGTCCTGCTTAATTTGCAGTGACAAAAACAATGAAGTATTCCCTTTGAGAAATTATTCATTATTCTACAAGATGTCGATATGAAGAGAAGCCTCTGCATACACTCGCTATGTATTCCTGAGTAGCCTATACCATTGTGCATTTTCTTACTCTTAAATCATCATGAAGAGTTTCTTCCTTCTATTAGTGATAAGCCTGCATTCTTGTAAGTTGTCTTGAACCTCTTGGCTGCCAATTGATCCACTCAGAATGATTTTCTGTGTTTATCGCATCCACCTGATTATTCGAATTCTCACAGTGTTCCTGTAAAAACAAAAAACAAGAAAACCCACCACCAACAAATACAATTCTTTTGGATTTGTTTGACTGCCATATTGCAGCTAATTCAATCATTCATCAATAATTTTGTGTATGTCTACTATTATGCCAGGCCTTCTGCTAGGTGCTAGGGATACAAAAGTAAGCAAGACGGACATGAATCCTGCCCCTCTGAGACTAAACTCTATGGGAGGGATAGACAATTAACAATTAAACAAATAAACAGTCTAAAACAGTGTACTGTGATGGTTAATAAGCATGGGAGGCAAGGGAGGGACTTCTTTAGGTAAGGTGGTCTGGGAAGTACTAAGAAGTAAAAGTTGAGAAGGAACATGGCCTGCGAGGAGCTGGGGGGTGAGAGGATGTTTCAGGCAAAGGAAACTAAAGTGCAGAAGTCCTGCAAGTGCAGTGGCCCTGAGGTTGGGAAGAGCTTGTCATCTGCTCATAAGATCATTTTAAGGAGAGTTCCTTAAAATTAAGTTGAAATAGGAATAAGAGGCCAGATTATGCAGGATTTGTAGAAATGAAAAGAAATGAAGAAAACAAAGATTTGAAGTAAAAGATTGTCACAATCATTTATCTAGCCATCCATCCATCCATCTGTCCATCCATCCATCCCTATGTACATTACGTACACTTTGGTGGTTCAAAAGAGAAAAGATTAGGGGCCAGTGGTAGTGGGAGAGGGGTAGTACAGAAGGACCATTAGGAGGCTCCTGAAGTAATCCAGACAAGGGATGAGAATGTCTTTGACTATAGAAGTGAAAGTGAAGATGGAGAAGAGTGGAAGGATCAAGATGTATTTTGGAGGGAACAAATAGCACTTGCTCATGGATTTGATGTGTAGGAAGGTAGAGGGAGATGTGAAGGGTGACTTCTAAGTCTCTGGCTTGACCAACTAGATATCCAACACTTCCTGTGATGGGAAAGATACGAGGAAGAGAAGGGTGGTTGGAACATAAAGATGGTATTTAAAACCACAGGAATGAGATAGGTTATCGAGGAGAGAGTACGAGAAAGAAGAAAACATAGGAACTCAACATTAGAAGTCAGGGAGACAAAAGAAAGTCACCAAGACACATTATAATCAAACTTGCCAAAACCAAAGATAAAGAGAGAATTTTAAGAGCGGCTAAGGATAAACAAAAAGTCATCTCGAAAGGAGAGTCAGTAAGAGTGAGCTCGGACTGCTCAGCAGAAACCATGCAGGCAAGAAGGCAATGGGATGACATATTTATATAAAGCCTTGAAGGAAAATAATTGCCAGCCAAGAATTATATATCCAGCAAAATTGTCTCTCAAATATGATGGTGAAATTAGGGCATTTCCAGAAGTCAGGGAGATGAGAAAGAGCCAGCGAAGAAGACTTGAGGAGGAATTAAAGCAAAGTGAAAGGAAGTGAGGCATCAGGAAAAAAAAAAAAAGAAAGACAGCTGAGAGATGATAAGTGTTAACAGGGAAGTGATTAACTTCCAAAAACTTCTGAGAGGCCAATAAGATGAGGACAGAAAGTTGACCCTGGAATTTGACCAGAGGGAGATCACCTGAGACCTTGAAAAGAATAATTTTAATGGGGTGTTGAGAACAAAGTACAGTTGGAGTGAGTTCTAAACAGGAAATTAGGAAAAGGAAATAGCATTGAAAGAAATATCACCTACTTTGACCAAAAGGATTATTAGTATCAAGTTATTTGGATAAATGGAAATATATATAGACAGAGTGATTTATATCTTCACAAAATATTTCAACATCACCCTGACTTATTTTAAATTTACAGATATTTCTGTAGCTATCAACTTGTTAGAAAAATTGTTATGACTTGATCATTTTGCTTAGTTGATCCTCATTTCTAAACATATAGCCATTATTTCTAATGACTTTTATACCCCGAAATAGCATTTGAGAGAGCTAAGACGAACATTTGAATAAACATGTAAGTCTGTCATGGTTTCAACAGGCTTTGATGCTTTCAAAGACTGTCTAGTATACTGCATGAGGCCCAAGGGTGAAAACATACAAAAACTGAATGGAATCAAACATTCTGGTTCATCTCTTACACCAACAATTCCTCAATGACAGAATTTCTTTAAGATAAACTAGATTTTGCAATAGGAGAGTCACATAATGGAGGCATGGCTTCGAACCTGTTCCTTCTTGTTGGAACCCCTGCTGATAATTTGCATTTCTAACAAATCCCCAGGCGGTGCTAATACTGCTGGTTAGGGACCAATTCTGAGAACCACTGCTAGAGCAGTGGTTCTCAAAATTTGTTATACACAAGAATCACCTGGGGATCTTGTTAAACTGTAGATCCTGATTCAGTAATCTGGGGTGGAAATGCAAATTCTCAGCAGAGGGTCGAACCGGAAGCCCTGCATGGAGGTGGAGAAGTGTGGAGCTCTTTGATACTGTATTATTGCTCATAAACTATCCCATATTGCAATGTTTAAGTTATTCACTCAGTACAAATAATTGTACATCGCCATCTGACTTCTTTCAAATGAGTATCATATTGATACTTTCTGTCTTTTAACATACAATTGACAAGTTAATCTGTTTGAACCTGCTTTATTTATGCTTAAAAAGCATCTAAGTTCCACTGATGTCAGCCTTTGACTGACTGGGTCATTTAATGTTATTCTTGTTGCATTCTAGTAAAAATCAGCAAAATGTCACAGGTATGTCAGCTGTAAAATATTACCACTTGTACCACTGAGCCGATAGCAAGATACAGTGGAGAAAATCCTGGGTTTGGAGTCAGAAGACCTGTGTTGAATCCCAGTTTATTTGCTGGTGAAGTGAACGTTATTTTAACTCTACTGGCCCTGACTTTTCCTCTTTCATAAAATGGGGGTAATAAATAATACTTTTCCTAACCATCCCAAACAGTGGCTAGCATGTTCAAATATGAAAGCGCTTTAAAAACTATAAAAAATTCACACACGTGATCAGTTTTGTGGGGACCTGAACAACATTACACATGTTTTTACCTCCCTTGGGCTCTGAAAATCTGCCACATTTTTCTTTCAGTCTCCAATTTTTTTTAAGTCTTTCCTCTTTTATTTCCCAGCCCCCCATCTTTGGGCTCCTGTGATTAAAATCTGTTTGCTTCATTTGTTTGTTCTTTAGTCTAATCCTTCAAACCTGCCATTTCTGCTACACTTTTACATTAGAATTTTAATGAAATTAAATAGAAGAGAGAGTGGTCTGTTTGCAGTTCTTTTCCATATTTCACATCAACAAAGGTAACATCTGCTATCAGAAGCAGAATCTACCACTGGCATTCTCCTGGCTTCCCATCTTTTACTCTTACTCCAAAAATATGCAACTTTTGGTGACACATATCTGTCAGTATTTCTACTTCTTAAGCAACAACATAGCATTGAATTCAGAAGTGAACAGAAATGAACAGGGCAACGGATGGCTGTTATGGCCTTTGACAATAGAGAACCAACCCTTTAGCGCCTGCCGCAGGAGGACCTCTTACTCTTCTATCTAGCTGAATCTTTTCCATAAGAGTTTGCTATTTACTTTTCAAATGGAACTCAAAGCTCATGATTAATGTTCTATAATAATTGCTTAACACCAAATGTCTGCATGTTTGAATTTTGCTGTATTAAGAAAGAATTTTGCTTAATGTATACTTACAGAAATGTCCTGCTGAGTCACAGTGCCAAGAACGCGAGGCATCCAAAAGCTGAGTGGAAACACTGACATTTAGTCTAGCATATTGCAGCAAAGTGTGGTACAGTCATTGCAGCCTGATTTTTATACAGCACAACTAGATAACAATAATGGCGGGGAGATGGGAAGTAGGACACGGTTATTTTAAATGCCTTCCCGCACACCTTTCCTTCTGGGATGTCTCCAGGGCTACACTAGGGCAATGTTGGAGACAAGGAGCAAGGCAAGATTAATGTGCTGGGCTTCCATTTAATAAAGCAATCTCCTTTTCAGCTCTCTCCTTGATTGTACTTGAAGGCTGGATTCTCAATCTTAAACAGCTCCATCAAACTGAAATTACTTCAGAGCTTTTTACTTAAAAAAAAAAACCATAACCTTTCTTTTGATATATCACTTGCTGTCTACCGAAGCATGCTTTGGGGAGTCAGTTAATTACAGGGAGGTTCTGGTTTTGTAATGACAACTTTAATTGTAGCTGCAGAAATTTACCATGTTTTTTCAATAAACTAGTGCTTTTCTGTCCTTCCTAATGCTCAACAGTTATAATAGAGCATCCCATCTATTAGGGGTATGATTCCCTGTTAGGTCATTGAAGATAATATTGTAGGTTTGGGGATGGGAGAAGAGGAAAAAATGAAACAGAAGATGTTTGTCCAAAGATTTGCATATTGTTTTCCAACTGTATTAATATTACTTGTCTTTAATATTTATTGAATCTCCCTGTACTTCGTCCCTACTCTTTCGCCAATAAAACCTCACAAATGCCAAATTAAAAAAATAAATCTGTATTGGAAATTTACTTTGTTCTCTAAAAATATGGAGCTCTCTTTCCACATTTACCAGACATGGCCCTCCCTCCCATCCATTCTAAGAATCCAAGGACCGTTGTAGAACAGAGGCTAAGAACAACTTACCTACACTAATTTCAGGAAAACTATATCATCACATGAGATTACATTAATTCCATTTAATCTCTTTTCTGATCTTATTAGGCCTGCTTCCTAATTATTTTATTAGTGCATGTTTATCTGTAACTAGATTCGGGAACTGTTTAACAGAGTTGGAGCCATAAAGGAACATCAAGAGAGATTTACATCTACATCTATGTTTTGCTAGAGTGTGGAATATTTGTTATTTGTTTTACTGAATTAAGATAAATACTTTACTTAGTAATGACTAACAATTAGAAGGACTTTCATGTCATGGAAAGCTATCAAATACCAAGAAATTTGCAAATGACAAGGATACAGAACTCTGGGACTCTTAGGGTCAGTCTGAATTTGGTAGAAGGCTAGAGATTGGTTGGTGGGAAATATTGAGGTGGCTACATTATTTTTCCTGTATAACTTTTAATCTTCTGTTTCTATAAAGTAGTTTTGCTTTAGTATACCTAATGTCTCCTTCAGAATAGAAATTTTGTGTGAGCTTTCACAGAAAAAAATTCCCATTTCTGGAAAATTAATGTTAGGAGGTCAAGATGAGAAATGTACTGTATTTTTTATGTGCTTCAGTTTTAAAGGAAGCCGTAAGTGAAAATGAAATAATGTGAATGTAATATTTTGAAATCATAAAAATGTTCACATTCTGTTATGTGAAGGAAATACACATAATACAAAGAAGCAGGATTATCATTATTGAAAGTAATGAAAATGTTTGAATGACTCACTGTAACTTTATTGATTTTTCTTCTTCTTTTTAAAAAATATATCTAACAGAGAAGAAAATCACGATATTCAGACCTTGACTTTGAGGTAAGTTTCTATGAATTATTTCATATTTTTTATTATTTGAATTCCAAATTAATATAAAATTACTTAAATGTATTTCTCTGTGTAGCTATATGGGGTAATTTTTTTAATTAAAGAAGTCAAACTTTTTTTGTTAAAATTCTTGCTACATGATTAGCTGTAGACAAAAATTTTTAAAGTTCTCATTGTGTATAAAACTGAGATTTCCTGGACAAGTAAAGAATCTATCTTATAAATGCTAAGATAAATGAAAAATTCATGGTGGGGTTGAACTTGGTCAATTCGGTTTGTGGGAAAGTGGGAGTATCGGTTTCCTGATTTTTCACATTTAAAACAATTATCCCCGTTTTACTTCAGTGACACCTACTAAAGGTAAAGTCTGCCTGCAGAGAGTCTGTGAGGAAGCTTCCGCTGGTTAACTAGGCTTTCTCTGGTACTTAGTTGCCTTGCTTCCTGATTCCTGTTATTTAAGTTCTCTGTGGTACATTTAGATTCATTTTTCCAATATTGGTTCAGTGTGCTCCTGTGTTTAGTAAATGCCTTTTCAAAGATATAAACAAGGTGAAGATTTTTATTTTCCACTTTACCTTGAATTTATGTTGATGCTGTAATGCTGATGCTGTAAATTACTGAATTCATACCATTTGAGCAGCTTATGCTAAGCACAAAATTAATGATGTTTGAGTGCCACATAAAATGCAGTTATGCATCTTGATAATTGGATATGATTCATAGCCTGCTGACATAATTGGATATAATACATAATAAATTTCTTTAGCATTTTTGTACCCTTGTGATGCTTACATAGAACTCAATACCCTTAGCTAATATTTAGCTCCTGAAATTTCAGGAGCCTCTCAGAACATGGAAACTCATAATTCAATGATTTCATTTATACAAATGAATTTGTAACTCAGCAATGTGCATAATGTATCAAAAAGGAGATTTATTTGTTTTTATTTACTTCATTGGTGGGCAAGCTGTGGTTTTATCTTGAACAGGGTCCTACGAAAATTGGCCTTATTCAGTAATATTTCAGATTGCAAGATACAAAATAATGATAAAGAACCTAGCAAATTTTAATACTAATGCAGCCCGATTGTAGCAACCTGACATGGGATAAATATTTTATTATTTACTAAGGTTTTAGCATAAGAATATAAAACTATAAATTCAATAGAAAGCATTGAGCCATCTTCCCTTTTGGATTATTTAGTGCCTTGTAAGTGGCAGATATTTTATTATCTTTTTCCTATTCCTTCTTCAGGTAGCCAAAAATAGAAGACCATACTGTGTATTTTCGTTTTTTTAAAAGCAGTAAGTTGTTATGCTCAAAGGAAAGGAGCTAGGAATTAACCCACTAATTATCAGGGCCAAAATATAGTAAAAATCCAGATCTAAAATTAAGCCTCTGTGCAACCAACCAAAGTTATGTAATCACAAGCACTGCAAAGCATTCTAATCATACTTCATCATTTAAAGCATTAGAAAAATTTTTTTTTTTTTTAATATGTTCTCTCTGGCAACTGGTAGCAAGACTCCTTAAGCTGATACTTCTTCCTATGCTTTGCCTTTTACACATACAACCATGGTGTTTTCAAAACATTTTCTGGTGATGAAAGGAAGTTGCAACCCAAGAACCCTGGATGTTTTCTTTAGCTTTTTAATTACCATGGTTATTATGTGGTTGCTAAAGACATCAAACTCTGGGGCTGGAGGGGGCCGACTTGGAGGTATTACATTTTCCTTCATAAACGCCTCTTAATCTCATGTTCATTTGCAGTTATGGGGCAGCTTTCTCAGAGATTGTGTCCGGAAAAATTATTGCCAGATTTTAACCCCAATGAATGTTAATACAATCTGTTAGTACTTTTGGAGAAGGACATCATGTTTGGTAAAGTAGAGGGTCAGCGAAAAAGAGGAACACCGTCAATGAGATGGATTGACACAGAGGCTGCAGCAATGGGCTCAAGCATAACAATGATTGTGAGGACGGCGAAGGACTGGGTAGTGTTTCATTCTGTTGTTCATATGGTCGCTGTGAGTCGGAACCCACTCGACGGCACGTAACAACATTACTACTTTGTGGATAATCCATGAGGATGAGTCCAAGTTGTCTCCCTTTTAATTCATACTGGATTGATTAAGTCTGTTTATATCAAATTTGATCACACACACACACACACACACACACTCTCTCTCTCACACACACACTTTACCACATAATGGCTAACTTAGGCATTTTGCCACTGACAAACCTTGCCTCCTGGATTCCTAAAAATAGGAGTTCTTCCCTTCAGCCTGTAGGCATCACATACTCTCCAGAGTCTATATAGGATGATAATTTTCATTCAACTCATATATCCAGAAAATCCTTGTGGTTAGTTAATGTTACACCTGGAGAAAAGCCCCTTTCGTGTAACCAGTCTCAGGACAGCATTGCATTCTTGAAGGAAACAGAGTAAATGGTTGACTAGTCATAAAATGGTACAACACCAATTTTTGCTTTCTGGAAAGTTTACTAAAAATATTGTAGTGATATTTTATATTCTTTGACCAAATTACTTATTGAATTTGTATTCCCAGTGCCAAACAGAACATACATAGTAAGCATTCAGTAAGTTTTTATTGAATAATAAAATATATTGAATTATATATATCATCCAGTTTACTTTAGTAAAGGCAGCTGGGCTGCACTAATGGTTAAGCCCTTGACTACTAGCCAAAAGGGTGGAGGTTTGAACCCACCAAGAGGCGCCTTGGAAGATAGGCCTGGTGATCAGCTTCTGAAAGGTCACAGCCTTGAAAACCCTATGGAACAATTCTACTCTGCACACATGGGATTGTCATGAGTTGGAATCGACTTGATGGCAGCTAACAACAACAACAACTTTAACAAAGCCATCGAACACTGTATTCTAGTCTAGAAAATGGACAGTTCTAGAGGTGGCACTTCAAAGATAACCACAGTGGACTGCAGAGATACCCATGTCAGATATAGTTCAAGGATATGGAAATGGCAGGTAGAATTTCCAGAAGGAGGAAAAGGCGTGGAAGTTGGCTAATGGGTGACGTGCTCAAGAACATGCACACCAGTTGCCATCAAGTTAATTTCGACTCATGGCAACCGTATGTGTGTCAGAGTAGAACTGTGCTCCATAAGGTTTTCAGTGGCTGATTTTTCAAAACTAGATCACCAGACCTTTCTTCCAAGGTGCATCTGGGTGGACTTGAACTGCCAACCTTTTGGTTAGCAGCCAGGCTCATTAAGAAGCAAGTCAAAATTCACTGAAACTTAGAGTGTATGGAAAAAAAGAACAGATAGAGGAGAGCAGATTTCCTCCAGAGGGAGGAGTTGTTGCCTAGTTTGCTACTAACAGATGCTAAGGCCTCTTTTTTGTTGTTGCGTTTTCTTCTGTTTGTTTTTTAGTGAGGAATTGTCTGCTCTGATCCGGGCTTTAAAAAAATGAATCTGGTATGACTGGAAATGATGAGTTGTAGCAGGGTAAAAGAGGAAGTTGAAATACCAATTAGAAGGTGGCAAATCTAGGAAAGAAGTAATGAGTGTCCACTTTCTGGAGGTGGCAAGAAAAGAAAAAGATGCAGAGGCAGGATCTATGAGATTTGGTCCCTAACATATTATAGGGGTGAAAGGGTGGAGTGGGGGGCAGAAAAAGATGACTCAACAAGTTCTGAATCTGGATTTCTACTAGTACCATTAAAAAGAACAAGGGAAATCAAGGAGACATCTGGTTAGGATGAGTTCCATTTTAATATTTTGGAATCAAGGTGCCTAATATGATGGTAAGGAGCCCTGGTGGTGCAGTGGTTAAGCATTTGACTGCTAACCAGAAAGGTCGGCAGTTCGGACCCACCAGCTGCTCCATGGATGAAAGATGTGGCAGTCTGCTTCTGTAAAGATTACAGCTTTGGAAACCCTGTGAGGCAGTTCTGCTCTGTCCTGTAGGGTCACTATGAGTTGGAATTAACTTGACAGCAACGGATAATATGACAGTAAATCAGAAATTTTAGGAAAGTATTGAAATAATCTGTCTTGAGTAAAGGAGAAAGCTGAAGGAACTCTTAGGAAAAAAAACCACAGACAAGCATGTTGAAACTAATAGATAATGTCATTCCTTCCATGTTAAAATATATATGGGTAGAGTGGTATCTCTTCCAAAAAACATGGGGATAAACCTTATTATGTTCTTCCATGGGAACCATGTAACCTCTTAACAACATTTTAGAACATTTCTTTGAAGTTCCTGATGACCTCACATATCCACTAAACCCATGCCTCACAAACTAGGGGGGGGTGATGGTAAGCAGAGGGCACAAGAAGGCAGTCACAGGATAATTATGGCCCATTTTCTTGGTGGCTTGGATTTTTATTGGAAGATTTTAGGGAACATAGTCAAGTAATATAAAATATTATTTTATATCAATTTTATATTACTGCAAACAGCTGAACTATGACATAGACACAAAACGTATGTTAATTTCTAAATGTAATACATAAAACTTCAAAGAAATGTCTTGCTCTAGTAGACCCCTTACTGCTCTTACCTTCGTCAGTAAGTACTCTCCTTTGGGCTATCAGGGTGCTTTTGGAGGAAAAGCTTATACAGCTCAGTTCAGACTATATCCTTTTCTATATTACCAAATTTAAACTGTTGCAGAATTATATATTTGAAGCCAAGTTTACTCTTGAGTGACATGACAAAATAAAAATAGAATACCCCATGCAGTTTTCTCAGATTCTTTGTCCAGTTTCTTTCAAGCCCAGGGTACATATTCATTCAAATAAAATATATATTTGAAACATAAATAGACTGTTAGTGTCAGGCAGTGTCCATGGGCTACAGATTTCCATCTTATGGACACATTGGGACTCTGGCCAGGAACAGGTACATAAATCATTCCCCACCTACAGTACAGCTTTAAGAATTAAGTTTAATTCATGCAGTGTGTTGCTCCCTAATATGAGTTTTAACGTTCATTTCAGGCTACTATTCAACAGTCCACTCTGGAAATAGAACTTATATGCAAACAGTGAAGAAGAGAAATGGCCACAGGTTTATCCCTGTGGATATGGACAATAGCAGTGTAGGTGCTGGAAAAGGCAATTCAGGCAAAGTGGTTTCTACTTCCTCATCAGCATATGAGTTCCAGTCCAAGTACTCTAAAGTTTATAGTCAGATTCCCCAACTTTATCTAACAATTTTTCTCAGTTTCTAAAAGTTCTTATATATGGTAATATGTCTCTTATTTAAAATTCAGACTTAAAGAAACTTCAACTCTATGGTTTACATTTCTGAATTTAGAAGTGAAAAATCTCCAATTTGTTCTGAGTCCACTTACAAGCTCATTATAAACCAGTTGTTTGGAAAATAAAGGAGAAAAATAAGATCAGAAGGCAGAGACAGGACTCTAAAGAGATGGAATTATTATAAAGCACGCTATTCTGGGGCCGTTAAAATGAGCCTTCCTTCCAATGGGAAGGCTTCTGATATAGAAGGAGGGAAGGCAACATTTATCATGGACTTCCGTGCTGTAGGCACCTTCCTTGGCCTATAAACTATGCCATTTCATTCATTTAATTTATTCAGTAAACATTTATCTAGCACTTCCTGGATGTTAAAGACTGTGCTAGGTGCCTAGGATACAAAGACAAATAAGTCACTGCCCAGGAGGTGTTTAGAGACAAGATACAGGTTATCAGCCTTAAAAAGGTAATTTCAGCGCTATGGAATAGATGCAGGGTGATCGATATTCACAGTTTATGGGCTCACTTCAAAAGGCACATAACCCTTCCTGAACAGAACATAATTACAAATTTGAATAGTCTAAAGGAGGATGCTCCCAGCATTTGGGAAACCAGTACCATCTCATGATTTATGGGATACAGCTAAGATAGCAGCATGGAAAGAGAATTGGCTTTGTAATCAGAAAGAATTCCAGCTCTCTCCCACCACCTGTGTGAGCTTGGGAATCTTACTTAACCTCCTTGAGCTTTAGTTTCCTAATCAGTAAAGTGGAAATAATGGTCTCTACCTCCCAGGGTTATTGTGAGGATTAAGGAAGATAATAATGACTACCATTTCTTAAGTGGCTCTTATCTCCATGGTCCAGTGATAAGTACTTTATATCCCTTTTTCAATCTTCAAAACAACCCTGCATGGCAATCTGATTACCGAAACTGGGGCTAATGGGAGATTGGATTTCCTGCCTCAGACCACACAATTTGTAAGTGATGGAACTGTAACCTAATCCTAAATTCCTCTTGATGGAGACCTGTTAGACTTGACATGTTCCAAGTATTTAAGGGGTCTAAGAGAGTATCTCAGATATAGTAGGTACTCAAGATGTACAGGTTGCTTTATATCTTCATTTCCCTCGTTAATCTGAAATATCATGAAAGTACTTCACAACTTAACATTTTTTCTGTAATATCAACACTAAAGGGTTGCAAAGACTGTCCCCGTTGAGTTACTAAAGTATAAAATGAAGATAGAAGTCCTATGAAATGAACCACTCAAGGTAGCATATATCTGTGCAATTATGTTTCAGGGTCTTCTTGGGATAGGGGTTCATACACAGCTTCAAAATAATGTTGGGTAATATTAATCTGAATAGAAAGGGAACATTACCAAGCATTTCTCTTTATTTCAAAAATGCCTATAATATTTGACAGACATTATAACTAAAAGAACTTGAATTTTATATATAGTGCCAATCAGAATATACCTTTATTTATTTAAATAGAAAATCTACATAACTTAGAGTTTTATCATTTTTGCAAGGTTTTATAAAAGTGAATTCTAAATTAAATTTTTCACAGAAGTCAATGTCTTCAGAAAACAGGATGTTTAAGTCACAAAGGAAAGAAAAAGGTAAACATACAAACCTTAGTGTCAGTAAAGAATCAAAAGTAGCCATTGAAATGGACCAATAAGCTTTATAAGCATGAAAACTTCTAATTAAATAGTTAAGACCATAAAAGGCATGAGTGCTCATAAAAAATTATCAACACAAGTAAATAAATAACGGGAAACCCTTACTATTTGTGAAAACTAACACTGCAGCTAAGTTTTAATCCCTGAATGTTGCTGGGTTAGAAAATTTCCAATGTGCGCTGTGATGCTGGCTTTCTTGTCAGTGGAACCTCCCCCATCCACCTCTACTATAAAGGCTAGAAAAAGTGTTTGAGTCTATGAAGAAGGAATCATATGTGGAAAATCAAACTGAGTCCACAACAGATACATGAGCTATCTATTGGCAACTCTAATGTGGTACTTCTGCCAGAACCACCAGGCCATCATTGCTATGGTGATTTCTGGCTGTGCCAAGGTGGAAACTTCAAATTAGAATGATTATCTGGCATGAGAATGTATTTACAATCAACGTTTCTAGGTAAGAAGTGTCCCAGATTTCAGTTTCTAAATTTCTCATTTGCTTCTATATTCATTTCAGGGTTCTTGATATTTATTATTCAGAATAATTGTCATGAACCTCTGTAGAACACTGCAAAATGCTTTTTGGTTATATACATATACATCTTTGAGTGTGTCCTCGAAGTCCAACTTCTCAAAATAAATTTCAGAATCAGGTTCTGCCCATTCAATCTGAATGTGATTTAAAAAATGCTAATCAATTAATGTATTCTCATTTCCATGGGGCATATTTGACACTTGGTTTGCTTTATTGAACATGCTTTATCTAGTAGAAGTATGTCGTTGCAAGAAATACAAAGTGACTTTGACTAACAAACAAAAGAGAACTTTGTTGGAAAAGATATGGAATAATTTGTCTTTGGGCCAAGGGACAGCAGGGACCTCATTGGCAGTTCCAACAACATAGGAAGCTATAGCTTCCCAAAGCAAAATTGGATCCTTTCATGAGATGAAGGCTGCACAGACAAAATCATCAGATGTCCACCTCAAAATGAGGGAGCTATGCCAATAGTATTAACTATCTTAGAAGAGAATGACTTATCTTTGAAAAGTAAAGATCTCATTGAGGAGAGGGGATTCAATCATAGGATTGAACTAGAAATCCTTCAAATTCTAGAAAAGGGAAGAAAGAGAAGAGACAAGATCCTGGGAATATCTGATTTGAGACTTTTCAACTTAAATATGAAAATGTAAAGATTTGGGATCTGCTTTACTTGAAGTTAGCAAATTCCCCTACCACTTAATTCTCATAGCAGCACCATTTGCTTTTTTTTTTTTAAATCACAGTTTTAATTTTTCATTTATCGGTATTATTATGTGACTAATGTCTGTGTTCTCCGTTAGACCTCAAGCTACAACAGGGCAGGAACTCTATCAGATTTTGTGCACTATTGTCATTCCAGCATCTGACACAAAGTGTGATGCTCACATATATGTATTAAATGAAAGAATGAATGAAATATTTCTAGATACATGTCAGGAGGGTGACATCACTCCTACTTCACCCCAGAACAAAATCACTCTGTGTAGTAAGATTCATGTCTATGAAAAACACTATTTAAAGTTAGAGCCAGAGTCAGTATTCTAACTAGTGTAGCTACCTACTATGTTGTTAGGTGCCATTGAGCCAGTTCTGACTCATAGCGACCCTATGTACAACAGAATAAGCACTGCCCGGTCCTGTGCCACCCTCACAATTGTTATGTTTGAGCCCCTTGTTGCAGCCACTGGGTCAGTCCATCGCATTGAGGGTCTTCCCCTTTCTCTCTGGCCCTCTACTTTACCAAGCAGGATGTCCTTCTCCAGGGAATGGTCCCTCCCAATAACATGTCCAAAATACGTGAGACGAAGTCTCGCCATCCTTGCTTCAGAGGAGCATTCTGGCTGCACTTCTTCCAAGACAGATTTGCTTGTTCTTCTGGCAACCCATGGTGTACTCAATATTCTTCACCAAACACCATAATTCAAAGACATCAACTCTTCTTCGATCTGCCTTATTCATTGTTCAGCTTTCAGATTCACATGAGGTGATTGAAAATACCATGGCTTGAGTCAGGCGCACCTTAGTCTTCAAAGTAACATGCTTCCTTTTCAGCACTTAAAAGAGGTCTTTTGTAGCACATTTGCCTAACGCAATACGTCGTTTGATTTCTTGACTGCTGCTTCCATGAGTGTTGATTGTGGATCCAAGTAAAATGAAAGCCTTGACAACTTCAGTCTTTTCTCTGTTTATCATGATGTTGCTTATTGGTCCAGTTGTGAGGATTAAAAAAAAATTAGTCCTTGTGACACAAATCCTGTGTCAGTATCTTAGGACCTGGTATTGTATGGAAATATTTGCCTCACCAAGGACAGAATGTACCGCATTATGTTTGCCAGCCTCAACATCTCTCCGTTCAGTTGCTTATGCAAATCCTCTCATAAATCTCCATCAGCCATCACTAGTCAAATTATGTTTGCCTGGTGTTTCTCTGTAAATCCTGCAAATCTGTTTCCTGTACTCTCCCCAGAACTGATGGGAAGTTAATCGCTCTATAATTGCTTGCTATGTTTCATGTCCCTATCATGAGTAATGTCGCCACGTTCCAGTCCTCAACCACCTGATTCTTCAACAGCCAACTCCTAGAGCTAAGAGAAGCAAAGATGGAAATAATCTGGTTATTGCAAGACTTAAAATGGCAGTATTCTCTCACATAAAAGTAGGTTAATGAAAATAGAAGAAATTAGCGAAGCAAATGATTGTCTAAATGCAGATTAATTGAATTTAGAAAATTTAAGTTGGCATAGGAGAGAATAGGCTTTGTTAATATGTTAAAGATTCAATTTTCATTTCTACTTTGCCCTTTTTTTTCTCAAGGAGGTAAAGTGGTTTCCACAAGTGTCTTTTTAGAAGGAAATGAGGTATTATAGATAATCCCCCTAAGATACATTTCTTTTCAAACACATCCTTACATGTAAAAATATTTGATAATTAAAGAAATAAACCAAATATTCAAATCACAATGTAGGCATGCATATAATATACTTATGCAATCCATATGAGCAAACTGTGAGGTATGAAGCGTATGCTTAAAAATACTGTAAAATCTTACACAAACATGGCATCACAATCTTGGAGAATCACCAAAATATTGATTTTTAACTTTTAAAAATCAAAATTGAGGCAGGCTTTCTCCTTTCAAATAGCACTTGTAAATCCAGGGTGCTTATTATGTATGTCTTCTTTATTATGGCCCTTTTAAATGCTCTGTAATAGAAAAAGGGTCAGCCCCCAATACTTACCTCAAGATCATTTTTATTTATGGCTCTATTTGTTGCATTATGATGGAGTTGGGAGGGAAGGGTGTAATGAGGGATACAGAGTATTAGCATATTTGTATCTTTGATTTTAGAGGCTCATCAGCCACACAACTTATGCTCTGAACCCTAATTGTTAAGATTTTGTACCATCTAGTAAACAAATATATGAAATCTACAAGTCAGATTTTCCTTCTGTGAAACTCAATCATTATTCACATGGAAAGTACAAGATTTTAGATCCCACATATATTTCAGACATTTCAGTGCTTTGAGTCAGCCTAAATGGCAGGGCCTGGGATTTTGCTCCCCCTTCAGTACAGCCAGCTAGGGTTTTAGTGTTTATAGAAATAAAACATAAAAAAGTAATCGTTCCCATGACCAGCATCAAGGGGCTCAGGTGCTTTGCAAGTCCAAATTTTTTAACATTTTTTACATAGTAACAATTTTTTTAAAACAGCCTTGACTTTTGAATGATGAAAATCTTACACAGGGATGACTGCTACATTTTTAATGTACCCACAGAGAAAACAATTTTTTTGATAATCTTGTAAGCAGAAGAAGCAGCCAGTTCTTTAAGAAGTGCTGAATGGGAAGCAAGCATTTGGCATAACTCATTTGCATTTGTGGCGTCTTCTGGGACCTCCTGGTTCCTGCCTAATTTGATTTTCCTTATTAGTAAAGTGAAAATATGAAATCTCTTTTTTTAATGTATAAATCAAATTAGAAATTAAAGCCATCCTGTTCTCTTTTGCAGAAGGTCATGCATACGAGGAAGAGGCATATGGAATTGTTTCAGGAACTAAACCAGAAATTTCAGACTTTGGACAGATTTCGGGATATACCAAATACAAGCAGTATGGTGAGTATGCTTTGCTTCTTCACCCATGCCTAGTACCACCACGCTAGATGATGTGTAAGATGCCAGGTGTTATCCCTACTCTCCAAACCAGTAAACTAGTTGCCATTGAGTTGATTCCGACTCATGGTGACCCCATGTGTTTCAGAGTATAACTGTACTCCACAGGGTTTTCAAACGCTGATTTTTTGGAAGTAGATTTCCAAGGCTTTCTTTTGAAGCATCTCAGTGGACTTGAGCCTCCAACCTTTCGGTTAGCAGCTCAACCCCTTAATCATTTGCACCACCCAGAGACTACCCCTCCAGGAGGTCCTAAGTGTCTTGAAAACAAACGACTAGAACATATGGAAAAAATATTGCTCGCCTCCAAAATGTATTTTGGAATGGCTACTAGGAGGCATAAATTAGGAATGATAAAATCTTTAAACATTTTTATTCACAGTTCAAATGCCACTATTTATGAGCTCTAATTAGAAGTAGTTATATTTCAAAAATGTGTTGGCTTTATCAGTCTGTTTTATCATCAAAGTGAAAATTGAGTTAATTCAAATATCCAAATAGTTGACTAAATTTTGCCATTTTCATTTGAATTCCTGACATTTGAGGCCATAAAGTGTAATTATCTTATACATATGGAGTTATTACCTGAAACCAGAGGGGTAGGTTTGTGTCTCCAGGAGAACTGGTTGTCTTGTGAAGAATTTTGGTATACACATCAACGCTGGAGTTTTAACTGTGGATTGTAATTATCTTCTTCTCATTCATTCACACTATTACAGGACTTCATCCAATAAAGTAATGTTTTGCAATTACTATGTGAATGTCACACTATAGACAGCTACATTAATTATTCGTAAAAGCAGTGGACCAGGAGTCTAGTCCAAAACTCAACAGAGAACTATTGCCACTGGGACCTTGAGCAAATCACCCAACTCAGTTTTCTAAACCTCAGTTTTCTCCTCCTAAATTAAATATATAAAACAGTAATTAATATATGCTTCCTTGGGTCCTCATGACACTTTCAAGAAGCAGGTAAGGCACTTCATAGTTTAGGGAGCTGAGGCTCAGAGCTATAAGAGACTGAGACTGTCATCTAACTCCACCTCTTCTTCACTTCCTCTTATTCTGGTGCTCTTTCTTTGTTTTGCCTCATACTCTTTGCAGCTCTTGGATGGCCATCCTGCTCCTCCCAACATCTAGACATCTGGAATGCTGTGTATATATATGGTGTGCATATATGCAGTGTTTGATCACATTATACTCTAGTGATTCTTTCATATGTGCTTTATGAGTCTTAGCCCTAGCTTCCTGATTAGTAACATAAGCTTCTGAAAGGCAAGAATTTATGTACCTTTATGTTTTGATTTTATTCTTCTCAGTACTAGTACAATGCTAGATATGGTAGATTATCCATAAATGGCTGCTGATAGATTTATTGCACATCTATGATAGTTGAATCAGTGGTTGTTAAATGAAGATTATAAGAAATAGTATACATTTTAACTCTTAATTGGTCTCTAAATAGTTCATATATGCCAGTCTTTTTTCCTCCTTAAGGCAGGACTCATGCATTATTTGTATAACCAATACAATGCTAGGCAGATAGAAGACCCTGCATGTGTAAAGTGGTTCTTTCCCATCTACTCTTCTTAATATTAAGCTGTCAATTTTTTGCTAGCAAACAAAATGAGAATTACACCATTGACATTAGACCTAAACACATTAGCTACTCATTTTGAAATATTGAAAGCTGACATTGAAATAAATTAAAGAAATTCCATTTGTTAAAAAAAAAAAAAAAGGAGGAGGTGTATTTAACAATCTAAAAGACTTATGCAACAGATACAGCTGGCTGACTGCTATAATATGATTGTAATTTCCCCTTGTTGTATGGTCTGGCTATTAAATCATTAATGGCACAAATTATCTGTATCTGTATCTCAGTTTCCTGAAAACCAAAGTAGTCTACTAGTTATGCCACATCTCTCCAACAGCATGCCTTTTATAGAACAGATTTACAAACATTTACTCTTTGGGAGGTTAGGAGTGGGTAGGATAGAGTTGTCACTGATGCTTGAATATTGTCCCACATATCTGAGAACAGGAAACAAAAACAACCAAGAGTTCTTTATTCAGTTTTGATTAATAATGAACATGTGAGTTAGTTCATTATCCCTAACTCAGTTACATAATTTGTTGTGGCACACTACTAATGAAAAATTGCATAATTGGATGAGTAAAGACATTTTTAAAAATCTCAAGGTCTTCCCTCTTCTTTTTTCTTTCTGGCTACTAACTCAAAACACCTGCCCAGCACTGCAAATGATGGTAATTATGTACAATAATAGAATATGGGGACTCGAAGGGAAACCAGAAGGCCATTTAGTCCATTTCCCTGCTTCTAGGCAGGACAACATTTAAATCACACTACAAAAAAAAAAAAGGCACTGTTTAATGATATCCAGACACAGCACTCTGTTACTTTGAATGTGCTTCACAAACTATTTGCAATCAAGATCTCTTTCTAAATAGCTTTCCCAAATTCTTGCTATTTTAAAATAAATAAAACTCTTTTGCCTTGTCCCCAAATATTGGTAGGTTGGAAGAAAAAGGAAATAAAGAAGGGAGGGAGGAAGGATTATAAGAAAGGGAAGGACAAAAGGATGGATGAAGAGAAGGAGGATGGGAGACAGGGAACTAGAGAGGGAGGAAGAGAGGGACTTATCCACAAGTGGACCAGTATCCTATTTCTAGACCCATCAATTATGGGAAAAGCTCAGGCAGCCTGGCCATATTTTGGGTGGCTCTGAATTCTCATATTCAGCTAACATCTCATCTGAACATTCTATTTCTATTGATGCAAGCACAATTAGGATTTTTGGAAACTCCATAACATGTTGCTTTATATTTATAATTTTTTAGAATGTTATCACACATGCTTCATTTTAACGACATCTCTTCTATTCCGTACTTGAGCTCAAAAACAAATAAATGAATTAAAAAAAAAAAAGAAAACAGCTGTAGAAATTCAGGAATTTATGTTAACTCTGACTGAATTTTTAAGTCATGAGATTGAGGGCTCCATTGAAGCCTACCCTGGCCTCTGTTGTTCTCACTGCCATGTACAATGGCCCCTTTAGGCTGTTTCACAGTTCATCATTCATTTGGACCATTGGAAAGTGTTACACATTTCCACATGAGAACTGCAGGCTCATCTCCCAACATACAGGAAGTTCAGTAATTTGTGAGCACCATCCACTGACCAACAGCTCCCTCCCCACTCCCTACGTTTTCTGTTTCCACTCTGATTGCTGGGTGCAGGATTTCTTCACCACTAAAGGAGCTGGGGGCTTCAGCCCTAAAGGGTGAAAACTATAGTTCAGCTAGGAGGGTCATGGGATGCCAAAGGAGATGAACACGAAAGCCAACTTTATTTGAATTAATTCATTACCCACTAATAGAATCTCTTAGAAATTCAATTGGTCCAGTACTGACAGTAATACAGTACTCTTTGGAATTCAAATTTAGGTATTCTGACAAAGTTTACATGTATCTATGGTGCTTGACCTTCAAAATATACAAGTAATATTCCACCTATTCCAAACAAAAGGGAGCTCCTATTTTCAAAGAAAATTGACTGACACTTTAGATACCTTGAATCCTTTTAGGGTTAAACTAGTTGAACTTTCTATCAGGTTAAGGATTCCCAGGAAGTTTCATTAGACACAGCCCTTGTCTAAGATGGGTAACACCACTCTATGAACTTGATTCAACCAGTGGATCTTTCATTTGATAATTTCAGGTCACTGTGGCACCCAAAAATGTTCAGTGGTTCTCCATTGCCTATAAAATGAATTCTAAATTCAGAGCCCCTTATGACTCCCAATTCACCTTCCACCTGCTTTTTCTGTTATTCTTTTTCACTCCATCCAAGATTGGTCACTTTTCTCAGAGTTTTCCCACCTCCATGCTCTCTGGGTTTTTCCTTCCTGGTATGCCTGTTCAGTCACCCTGTCTCTAACCACGCATGTGTCTTCATGCCAAAGTCCATCTTTCTATACCAGCCTTAATTTCACTTTTCTTGGAAAGGTTTATGTGCTTCCCACAAAAGAAAACTATCTCTCCACCTTCCTCTGAACTCCCATAGCACTTTTGCTGGATCATAGGTATTGATACAGATAGATCTAGATATACCCTGTATATCTCGTTAACTATAAGCACCTTACTTGATAAGTGCGATTATACTCTATAGTGAACATTTATTAAATTCTAGCTACTATGCTAGGCCTTCCCCACCTTTGTGTGTGTATGTGTGTGTTTTGTTTTTGTTGTTGTTGTTGCTGTTTTGGCAACCCCACAAGTTATGTAGGTACTGATCTGCACATTCTACCAACTTCTTGGGCCCATAACACAAACGGTATCCCTGTTTAGCAAATATTAAAGTTGAAGTTCAGAGAAATTGAATTGCTTAAGGTCATATTCATATGAAGTGGAGGAACAGGGAATTGGATCTGCATGTATCAGGCTTTAAATCTTGTGCTCTCTAGTGGATCACGCTGCTTTTTCATATTTCATTTATCACCTTATCCCCCCTAGTGCCTAATATGCTGTCCAGCAGAGAGAAACTGGTAAATAAATATTGATTCAAGGGTGGCAGGGAAGGAAAGAGGGAAGAAAGAAGGCAGAAAGAGAGAAAGAAAGGAAGAGCTAGCTCATGATACAAGATTTCAGGATATTAGATTAAAGCAGAATTAATCCCCTGCATGTATTCTAAACATGAACTTTTTATTAGGTCTTTACTATTAGTGACTTTTTTCTTATATTTCTTCATGATTAAGGCTAATAAGTGCTGAAAACATCTAAAGTATTGAGAATTTTGGTTATTAGTTTCTAGTTACAATAAGTATTTTTATAGATTGCCTCTCTCGCTTACCTATAGCTATTTTTTATAAAATCATCTTGAGATGATGTTTAATATACTGAGTAGAACCCAGAAAATAATTCAAGCACCTGTTTTATGTTCCACCTGCTAGTTGATTATAAGCATTTGAAGGCCTTATTTGGGGAGATGGTAGCAGGAAAGAACACATTCAACAACCATAGGAGTCTAACTAAATACAACATTTTATCATGAAAATGATAATAAAAGTGGAATGTTAGGCCTTGTAAAAACTTTTAATGATCAGGAAGAATAGAAATCAAGAGCTTATAGAAATGAAAAAGCAGTGTTTTTCAAAAGGAAAACCTTTTTTAAAGCTTAGTGTATTTTGTTGGGATAAAATTAAAAGTAGAAAAATTATTCAGAAAGAGTTAAATGGTCTCCGTCTCCTTTCATGAATAATGACTAATTTTAGTGAATCTCTGTATTGAATTTAGAACCTGGACTAGTGTGTAAAAGATCATTTTCACTTGGCCCTTCCTCTTAAAACAATAAATAAATTCAGCTTTAATCAATAATCTCCATAATTCAATATCCAATAGGTTACCCACTGGTTGTTTTTAGTGTTTTAGTTTGTTTTTTCCTAGAAACTTTCTTTTATGATTTCCTTCTTGTTCATTGATAATACTCAGCTTAGTCTATCCCATTCAAAATTCTTTATTTTATAGAAAGCTTTAAACAACATTTTTTAAAAATAAATTTCACTGCTAAATCCTAGCAAAATATCAGGCTACGGAAGCCTCTAGTGGGTCTATTCATATATTTATTTATTGAGCACCTACAAGATGACAGGTATGAAAAAAAAAAACAAAAACAAACCAAACCTGTTGTTGTCGAGTGGATCCCGACTGATAGCGACCCTATAGGACAGAGGAGAACTGCCCCATAGGGTTTCCAATGAGTGGCTGGTGGAGTCGAACTGACGACCTTTTGGTTAGCAGCTGAGCTCTTAACCACTACACCACCGGGGCTCCTGGCAGGTATGAATAGGATCATAATTAGAGAAAACATAAATCTTGGTAATAAGGGTGTGTGTGCTAGAACCATGATAAGGAACGGTGGTGTGTGGACATTTTCAAAGACTTGTTTTTATTGTTGGATATGTTTTCCCAAAAAAAACTGTGGGCTTTGAAATAAAGAATAATTTGTGTTAATTTGCGTGTCATCCAAATATATAGAAAATTGTGATGAATGTACAGCATAAAAATAGATAGCCAAACAAGAGAATATAGCAATATTTTAATATTCTAAAAAGGATAATTTCTTGAGAAATCTTAAGCAAAGATAGGATCTAAAATTCTGTTTTTATGAAATTCTGTTTTATGAAACAGTTTGGGTAGCTGTTTTTACTTAATAAATAACATGCCCCATTAAATATTCTCAACTTTGTTTACCCCAACACATATTCTTCCACAATATTTAAATTTTTTACATTTAATCTTAGCAATAACTTAAAACAACTCTCCTTCCTATTTGAACATCTAGCCATACTGATATTTAACAAGATGCCCAAAACAAAATGTCATCTACGTTGCCTTCCAGAATATTAGATACTTTCTTTGATTCCTGGGAAAAAATATTTAGGATAACTTAGAGAAGGTATTCATCAGCTTGTTCCGTGAAAGAAAGCTAGAAGCATGACTTTTCCTGCAGCTGGCCACAATTTCAAATCATCTCTGTAATCATATAAACTGAATCAGGCTTACCAACGTGCTCCCTTCCTGGAAATTTCAACGAGCAGCAATCCTAGTCATCAGATAAATGGCTCTCTTCCTCTCTTTTCTCAACAGGAAAACCCAGCACCAAACAAGACTCCATGGGACACTTTCAAAAACCCCAGTGAATATCAGCATTACACCACAATCAATGTCTTAGATACAGAGGCAAAAGATACTTTGGAACTGAGGCCGGCGGAGTGGGAGAAGTGTCTGAATTTGCCTCTGGATGTGCAAGAGGGTGATTTTCAAACAGAAGTTTAACAAAATCAAAATGGATTGAGGTGGAGGCAAAACAATTTATTGCACTGACACTTAAGACTTGAGAAGCCTAACATTTCTATCTGGACAGTGTGGCTATCCTATGTCAGGGCCTTCATGTGCCAAACATCAGTGGTGTTTTTTGTATGGTAACTTCTCACTAGTCAGGCTAATGGAGAGAGGACCAGGTGTACAGTTCTGACCATCCTGTGTTGTAAGTACCCGTGGAATGGATTTGTAAGGTAATCTTTATAGATAAACCTCAAGCAACGATTCATGTTGTAACCGCTTCATATGGTTTAGTTTTCAAAAAACTTCACCATGAAGCACAATGTATATATTTATGCAGTTTTTAAAGTTTATAACAGTCTGTTTGGCCATTACTACACTTTTTACTTTATAATATAAAAGCAAAGTTTTTGTCATTAAATGAATGTTTGTTGAGCTACATTCTTCATTGCTTTAAATGCAATAAAGTAATAATCTCACTTTTATATGAATAATATATTTCACATCTTTATTATTGCAGTTTTCTCTAGAAAGCTCTGAGTAGCTTTCTCTGCTGCAGCTGTGTATAAAATATTTAAAATGTTGTATGGTGTAAATAAACTTTTGTCTACATATCAGTTTTTTAGTGCATTTTATTTTGGATTTGTTGAACGGAAATTTACACATTTATGAAGTTTCTTTTTTTTAAATGCTGATACTGAAAATGTATTCACGGTTTTAATTGCATACCGTTATTACTCCTTTGAGGCTAATGATTTCTCAAATGTAATAGTAGGTTTGTATAGTGCGTCTGTATTTTCTACTGAAACACCATTTGAACAATGTACCATGTAAATGGAGCTTGTCAGAAGTCTGCTGCAATCATAATCTTACATAAATATTATGTTTTTTCCTATCGTGTGGCAAAAAGACAACTAGTAGAACACAGTAAGTTAAGACACAAAGAATATTAATACAGGGAAAATGCTTATTTTAGGTAATGAAGTTTTGAGGAATGTTTCACAAAAGAAACCACTTGTACTACAGTTTTTTACAGCATACAAAAAATGGACTTTTTCAGGCTTTTTAAAAATCATAGATACAGATTCTCTAGCAAAAGGGAAAAGGGGATTTAACTCCAGTTTGAAAAGTGGGAAGACTGAGGTGAGCTGACTGCACAGACAGACCCTAGTGTCCTCTCTTGTGTTAAAGCCACACTGGTGATGTCTCTCGCTACCTTAGATCCTCATGAAGGGAAATGTGGTAGGAGGGTGTCCTTTCGCTGATTTGAGATTGTATTTTTAAGTCTGAGGGAAGTGAAGTGGGGTGGGGTGGGAGGGATACTGAGGTCTTCAAAGTTCCTAGAATATTTATTTAGTTTGTGGTTCAACTTGAGCTGCATGGTCTTCTGTAGTCTGCCAGAAACTGAGGGGACCCAGCCCCTGCTCCTCATGGACTTCAGGGCCCGGCCTCTCAGACCCATGAGGCAGAGACAAAGGTGCTTCTACACTCAAGTGGGCCACTAAGCTAGAGCCTTAAACACCACACAGCTCAGGCTTAACTCCTGTCAAATACTTAAAATCCTCTCAATGTAAAGATGTGGAAAGTATATTTTTAATCAGATTTAAAAAATAAAAGCAACATCATTATGCAGAAAAAAAGTATAACAAAATTAAGGACTGATTTTTCAATGAAATACATCATCATGCTAATTATAATGTAATTTTAAAGCCTATTAATTTATGAGATGACTTTCTGGTGATAGGAATGATATTTGATAAATCAGTCTCTCTCTCTGTCTCTCCCTCTTTGCCTCTCCCCATATACGTGTATATATGTGAGTGTGTTTGTGTGTGTGTATATATGTATATGTATGTATAAATATAAAATACTGATACATGTATACGTATATATTTATACACATAATGCTCTGCTCCATCTCAGTAACCTATAGCTATGAATGCAGATCATGTATGCAGTCATCCATTCCAAACTGTAAAAGCTTGGTAAATAAAAAAATCACAGAAAGTACATGTTTGAAAAAACATCTAAATTCAATATATTAGACTAGTATTTCTTCTAAAACCATGTAATATTTACTGCCATAAAATAAAATCTTATTTTTTTCATTTTCTTATTTTTTAGTTCTAGTAACTCAATATTAGATGAATATATGAAAGCTAACCAGAAATTACATACCTAAAAATGTCAGGGTGAAATATTTGGTTAATATCAAGTAATAGGAGCCCTGATGGCACAGTCGTTAAAGCTCTCGGCTGCTAACCAAACGGTTGGAGGTTCGAACCCACCAGCCACTCCGTGGAAGAAAGATGTGGCATTCTGTTTCCATAAAAATTTACAGCCTTGGAAACCCTATGGGGCAGTTCTATTCTGTCCTATAGGGTTGCTATGAGTCAGAATTGGCTCTGTAGAAGTGGGTTTTTTTGGTTTATGTGAATGATGCTACCTTGTGGTGGTGGTAGTTTTTTGTGTCTGTTTTTTATTCTATAAAAGTACAGAAGACAAGAATCAAGGGATCTTATTTTAAAGGAAGGCCTCTGCTAGTCTACTCCCTTCAAGCTTCCACTGTGTTTACACACACACACACACACACACACACACACACACACACACACTCTGCTAAAGCTGACCTGGGGCTATCACTTTAGATGGTGCCTGTCCTCTAGTCCTCAACAGTTCCCTCCCAGAACTCATAAGCTACTGGACTCTTCCTGCCCTTTCCCTTCCCCCATGTCCAAATTTACTTATGCTTCAAGGTTCAACTTATATTTCATCTTCACAGAATCTTTCATAATTCCCCAAGCTAGAAGGAATTTCTCCTCTGAACTCTTATAGCACTGCTTTTGTATCTTTCTTAGGACCTTTTTTCACTCTTCTATCTTGTTATTTATATGAATTTCTGATATCGTCTGATGAACTATAAAGGCCTGGAGGACAGAACTGATACCTGATTCATTTTGTGTTTCTTCAAGGTCAAAGCACAAGAGTATTCCCACAATAAATGTTTGTTGAATTATTCATGGAATTTATTTTAGTATGATTGTAGTCATACATATCAAGTTACATGTTTGAAAGTATTTATTGAGCAAGTATTATGTTTTTACCCCTATGCTAGGCATTCAGGGGACTATAAAGCCACTGTTTTAGGCAGCTCAAGTTCTATTGATGATATAAGATATATGTTAATTAAATAATGCTATTTAAATATTAATAAATCCTTATTACTTTATTACCCTATATCATCTCTTTTTGTCCTTTAGACTACCACCTAAGCCAAACCAAACTCATTGCTGTTGAGTTGATTCCAACTCATAACGACCCTATAGGACAGGATAGAACTGCCCCATAGGGTTTCTAAGGCTGTAATCTTTATGGAAGCAGACTGCCACGTCTTTCTCCCATGGAGTGGCTTGTGGGTTAGAACAACTGACCTCTCGGTTAGCAGCCAGGCACTTTAACCACTGCACCCCTGGGGCTCAAAACTACCACATGAAGCAGGACTTAGTTATCCTAAAGAAAGGGAGGCTCAAAAGAGGTTAAGTGACCTACCTGAGTTATAATAAATGACAGACCCAATATTAGAGCCCAGGTGTTCTGACTCCTACTCTGGGGTCGTTCCCATGATACCATGGTGTTTCCACTTGTTCCTTCTAGATTATTAAGTTCCCAAATCAAATAACAGCAAGTTCCATAGAGATGCTCTCAGGTGGAGAGTAGAGGCATACACTGGACACATGCATCAGCTGTCATAGGGGTCATGAGGCCAGTAGCTGTTTGTAGGAGCAAAGTATGGCTGACCCAAAAACTCAAGTGATCTTAGATAGATTTGGTTCTGCAGCTTATTGTGTGGTTCTGTTTACACCTGCAGTACTTTGCAAATCCTCTTCAGTGGAGTTAATATTTTACTAGTTTTGTTATTACCTGGACACACACAAAAGGAGACAGAAGAGAGAAGCCATCCTAAATTTTCAGATAGGTTTCAGACACCCTGTAAAGTAAAAACATACAGCCACAATAAAAAGAAATCAAAGTCAACAAACCTTTGCTTCAGAAATTTAGTTTATAAATTTTGAATCATCCTCTGCTGCTTAGAAAAACTTCTTTAGGTTTTTATTTTCCAGTTATCTATTTCAAAATCAGTTAAATAAATTCTGCAAATCTGTAGTGCTACATTGAAGAATGAAAGAACTATGTCTCTAGTATGTTATCTACCAAAGTTTTATACAGTGACAGAATCATCTTGCCCTCTGGGATGTTTCTGTAGTAAAGTTTGAGTAACTGGGATAACTGTAGCAGAAAAGAGATTTAAAAACCAAGAGCCATAGAATAATAGAGATGGAAGAAAGTTTGATAATAAGATGATTAATTTCAGGTGACAAATGAAAAAAACAAATCCAGACTTACATAAGGAGAGATTTTATTTGAAGAGTATTACAATAAGGAAAAGGGACTATCGAAATAGGGAAAACCCTCGCGCCATAAGAACTGTAGACATCTCAAAGGTCAGGCATAAAAATGTTAACCTTTTACTCTAATTACTGTTAAGTTGACTCTGATTCATGGCAACCCCTAGTGTGTCTTTTATAGGGTGGGGTAAACAAGGCTGGAAAGAACCAGGTGTCTGGGAGTGGGCTAAGCAGGTGGCATGATTAGACAGGAAATGGCTTTAAGGTTGGCTGATTATCCTGAGGGGCTGTTAAGGGGAGATTGTTCAGCATTCTGGTGCTTGGTTTAACTCTCAAAGCTTGCTTAAGCTTATAGAAAGGTAGGCCAAAGTCCAGGGGTCTGGGAGAAGAAGAGAAGTGTGAATAAAGTTTGGTTGTCAAGTTAGCGAGTTTGTCCAGATTGGTGAGTGGGGACAAACAACTCATCAAGTATGAGAAAAAGGAATTTGAAAGGTCTGTGTATGGCCTTGTTACAGGTAAACAAGGGGTTGATCTACGAGTCTTCTCTAAGTAATATGGAGAAGGGCAGTTCTCTGCAGTAAACCATTCTGGGAACACAGAAGGGTGGAGAGATATCCAGTCTGTTGCTATTCACCAGGAGCACAGGGCTCGGGTAAAGTTCAACACTGTCACAGGGGAAGAAACTAAGCCCACTGGAATAAGAAGAAATTTTTCAAAAACTGTCAGTGTTCAGCCGGCAGTGCTTAAGTGGAAGGTTTTTCTCATATTAGACAAATAGCCATGGTTCTTTAAGCAGAAATAATTCTGAAGTGAAAAACGGTAAATATTACAAACTGGGTAAAAACACCTAATTTTCTTTAATTTTGAGTTTACCAGTCATCTCCTGGTTTGGATTCCTGCTGGCATCTTTATTCCATACAACTTGATGGTATTGAGATGTTGGTCAGAAATATTTACCTTCCTACAATATAAAAAATGGCACATTAGTTTGTAAATCAGTCCCTAAATGTCACTGACATGAATCAGTGTCCACAGACTTGATCCCCAGGTACACTAATAGACATGACACTTGAGAATCACCTAAACTGATAAGAACTTTCCATGAGCTTAATCCATTGGAACTCGGTCACCTCAAAACACCCAGCCAGAAACATGTCACAATTCTTACATAAAGACAAACAATTCATTGTGAAAGTGATTCTTCTAGTAGCAACCTAAAAGCCTTTTGACAGGTGGCTGAGTACACCTCTCTCCTCACAAAAACCACCAACCTCCACAAAGAAGGGCCAACTGGTCTTTAATAAGTGATTTTCAGCAAAAGGGAAGAGTCACAATAATTAGAATTCAAGGTCAGCATTTCAATTCCTGTTTTTTTCCCCCAGCTCAAAGTTTGTATCAATTTGTCAGATGGATGCATTATCTAGTCTCTCTCTCTCAAATCTAGAATGCGTCTCCTAAAATTCATAAAGTATATAGAGACCAGAGACCTAAATATAATTTTATTTAGTAGTTATGTTGTGCTTTATTCTGAAATGAACTTGAAGTGGTTTATAAAGATACATACATTAATTGATTCATTCCACAAATATTTATTTAGAGCCAGTTGCAGTTTAGGTACTGTGTTAGCTGCTAGTGATTCAACAATGAGTAAGACACAGTCCCTGTTTTCAAGAGACTTAGCATCTTTGGGGGCACACATAACAACAAACAGAATTATAATAACTTAATGGGTTTCTGTGGAAAAGAAAGAATAATATGCTAGGGAAACACTTAGAAACAGCACGAACAGATACTAATAAAAATATGAGGAAGGACAAACAAGGTGACACAGAGGCTAACTTAACACTTAAAATATATATCTTAAGGTCCTAGACTCTTCCATGGAGCTGTGCCACATGGTGGCTCAGAGCTTCCTAGCAACCTATGAAAATATAGAAACCACAGTTATGTAGTTCACAGTGTCCTAAGATAAAATCAGACATTTCCTCCACAGAAACTCACAACCAAGAAATGCCTCTAGCGAACCCTCATGCTTTATTACATGGTAAATTATCAATAGTATCCTTATAAATTTCGTGAGTTTTATAGAGATAATGCTTAAATTATTTCTTGAAGGGTAAATACTTAGCACCCAAGTGCAATCATCAAAAGTGGTTTTTCACAGGGTCAAAACAACGTGGTTCAAATGCAAAGCTTTCCCAGTCTCTGCAGAATTTAAAAAGAAGAAAGTAGAACATCCATTCTACTTCAAGAAATCATCCATGAATAGATTTCTCACCACCAAGATTTTGGTACTAATTCTAAACTCTTTTGAGTGCTTATGAATGTTTTAAGTACACATATTTATTTAATCCTCAAAATAAACCTATGAGTTCTATTCATATTTTCATTTTACAAATAAACTGAGGTACAGAACTTCTCCAATGTCACACAAGGCAGAGCCAGAATTCAACCTCACGGTTTAGCTTCAGTCTAAGGTCTCAATCATTACGCTGAAAATAGAATAATTTTTAGACAGTGAACGTTGAAGATGAAGCTTGCTGGCAACGGGGAGGAATTAAGGGCAGATCTGCCTGCTTTCGTGTCTGCAGAGTCAAGCAGAAATACGTGAGTATTCAGAAGACCACTCCTACTCTACATAGAAGAGTGCTGAGTTAAAACCAGCCAAGAACTTCCTCAAAACACATATTTGGGTTTGGTTCAACACAAGAGCACATGAGAGAATGAATTACCCAAGTGTTATAGGGTAGAACATCGGAATGATAACTCCTGCTTAGGTAATATAATCATCGGGTTACTAAAACGTGTCATGTGCATAAAAATATTCTTCTGAAGTTCAGTCTTCATGGACTATCTAAATGATTTAATCTTTCAGTGAACTTTATAGGATAAACTGGCCGTGAAGTATAATCCAACAAAATTAATTAGTATTAATTATTCATTAGAAATTTACTAAAAATGGTAATTAGGGTTTTGAAATGGTAAAGTGAAAGTTATGCCATAATGATTACATTGGAGTACCAGCTATTTCTTACGGACATATTATTTTATGATCATAAATTCACGTATGAGGAGTACTATGGGAGACAATTTACCTCTTTCTGTTCTGTAAATTGGAGGGTGGAGGAATGGGATTAACAAACATATCCAGTTAATCAAGAAATGTCACCAATTCATTAATGTAAAGAGGAACAGGACACAGCTAATTTTTCTCCCCCTGTGAATTATTGAATACTTGGAAAGATCATTCCCACAAATCCCGACTCTGAAGGTAAAATTAAGAACTGGATTATGAGTAAGCATGCGACTGACCACTAGCCAAAAGTTTGGCAGTTTAAACCAACCCAGAGATGCCTCAGAAGACAGGCCTGGCAATCTGCTTCCAAAAGGTCACAGCCTTGAAAGCCCTATGAAGTAATTCTACTCTGCACACGTGAGGTTGCCATGAGTCCGAATCGGCTTGACAGCAACTAACAACAACAATAAATGTCATTATTATTTATTATCCAGGGAAATATATATTATTCATTAACCAGGGAATCACAAGTTTATATATCTTAACCTGAATTATCACGTAAAAGGTGAATAAAGGCTACAGATAATCTTAGTGTCCCTCCTACACCCCCTCCCGTACTCCACCTCTACCCAGGTAGAATTCCTGTCGGATGAAAAAGAGCTTAACAGTCAATGGAGAATCACTGTGTGTCCAGGGCTCACTAGCTCTTCCTTCCGGTCAAATACTGGCTTGAGAAGCCCAGATTTGTGATTTGTTCCCTGAAAGAAGCTGCTGTGTTTCGGATGAAATGTCTAGCAGCTAATAGTTTTAATTTTAGAAGGAGTGGCAAGTTGTCTCTTAAAAAAAAAAAAAGGAAGAAGAAGAATGATTTTACCTAATGCCAATAGTTTTCTTCAACATTATCCCAGGGCAGGACTAACGCTAATTCTGAGGATACAAATGTCAAATTTGCCAGGTATGCTTACAGATAAAGTTGTATGTTGTTGTTTAATGCCTTCGAGTTGGTTCCGACTCATAGTGACCCTATATATGACAGAATGAAAACACTACCTGGGCCTGCGCCATTCTCAAAATCGTTGTTATGCTTGAGTCCATTGTTGCAGCCACTGGGTCAATACATTTCATTGAGGTTCTTCCTCTTTTTTGCTACTCTCTACTTTACCAAGCATGATGTTCTTCTCCAGAGACTGATCCCTCCTGATAACATGTCCAAAGTATATGACACAAAGTCTCACCATCCTTGCTTCTAAGAAGCACTGTGGCTGTACTTCTTCCAAGACAGATTTGTTCATTCTTCTGGCAGCCCATCGCATATTCTATATTCTTAACCAACACAGTAATTAAAAGGTATCTATTCTTCTTCAGGTTTCCTTATTCATTGTCCAGCTTTTATATGCATATGAGGTGATTGAAATCATAATGGCTTGGGTCAGGCACACTTTAGTCCTTAAAGTGACATCTTTGCTTTTTTAACACTTTAAAGAGGTCTTTTGCAGCAGATATGCCCAATGCATGGTGTCCTTTAATTTCTTGACTGCTGTTTCATGGGTGTTGATTGTGGATCCAAGTAAAAGGAAATCCTTGACAACTTCAGTCTTTTCTCCGTTTATCATGATGTTGCTTATTGGTCCAATTGTGAGAATATTTTTCTTTATGTTGAGGTGTAATCCATACTGAAGATTGTGGTCTTTGAATTTCATCAGTAAGTGCTTCAAGTCCTCTTCACTTTCAGCAAACAAGGTTGTGTCATCTGCATATCACAGTTTGTTCATGAGTCTTCCTCCAATCCTGATGCTGTGTTCTTCTTCATATACTCCAACTTCTTGGATTATTTGCTCAGCCTACAGATTGAATAAGTACGGTGAAAGGATACAACCCCAATACACACTTTTCTTGACTTTAAATCACACAGTATTCCCTTGTTCTGTTCTAATGACTGCCTCTTGGTCTATGTACAGGTTCCTCATGAACACAGTTAAGTGTTCTGAAACTCCCATTCTTTGCAATATTATCCATAATTTGTTATGATCCACACAGTCGAATGCCTTTGCATAGTCAATAAAACACACGTAAACATATTTCTGGTATTCTCTGCTTTCAGCCAGGATCCATCTGACATCAGCAATGATATCCCTTGTTCCACATCCTCTTCTGAGCCCGGCTTGAGTTTCTGGCAGTTCCCTGTCTATGTACTTCTGCAATTGCCTTTGAATTATCTTTAGCAAAATTTTACTTGTGTGTAATATTAATGATATTGTTCAATAATTTCCACATCCAGTTGGATCACTTTTCTTTAGAATAGGTACAAATATGGATCTCTTCCTGTCAGTTGACCAGGTAGCTGTCTTCCAATTATTTTGGCATAGATGAGTAAGCACCTACAGTGCTGCAGCCGTTTGTTGAAACATCTCAACGGGTATTCTGTCAATTCCTGGAGCCTTGTTTTCCGCCAGTGCCTTCAGTGGAAAGCCGGGTGGCATAGTGGTTAAGAGCTACGGCTGCTAACCAAAACGTTGGCAGTTCGAATCCACCAGGTGCTCCCTGGAAATCCTACGAGGCAGTTCTACCCTGTCCTATAGGGTTGCTATGAGTTGGAATCGACTTGATGGCAACAGGTTTGGGTTTTTTTCTTTTTTCTTTTTTTTTCTTTTTTCAGTGCGACTTGGACCTCTTCCTTCAGTACCATTGGTTCTTGATCATATGCTACCTCCTGAAATGATTGACCACTGACCAATTCTTCTTGGTATAGTGACTTTGTGTATTCCTTCCATCTTCTTTTGGTGCTTCCTGCATCGTTTAATATTTTCCCTGTAGAATCCTTCAAAATTGCAACTTGAGGCTTCAATTTTTTTGTCGGTTTTTCAGCTTGAGAAATGCTGAACATGTTCTTCCCTTTTGGTTTTCTATCTCAAGATCTTTGCATATTTCATCATAATACTTTACTTTGTCTTCTTGGGCTGCCCTTTGAAATCTTCTGTTCAGTTCTTTCACTTCATCATTTCTTCCTTTTGCTTTAGCTACTCTACATTCAAGAGCAACTTTTAGAGTCTCTTCTGACATCCATTTTGGTCTTGTCTTTCTTTCCTATCTTTTCAATGACCTTTGGTTTTCTTCATGTATGATGTCCTTGATGTCATTCCACAACTCATCCGGTCTTTGGTCATTAGTGTTCAGTGCATCCAATCTATTATTGAGATGGTCTCTAAATTCAGGTGTTATATACTCAAGGTCATACTTTAGCTCTTACGGACTTGTTCTAATTTTTGTCAACTTCAACTTGAACTTGCATATGAGTAATTGATGGTCTGTTCCACAGTTGGCCCCAGCCTTTTTCTGACTGATGATATTGAGCCTTTCCATTGTCTCTTTCCACAGATGGAGTCAATTTGATACCTGTGTCTACCATCTGAGGAGGTCCATGTGTATAGTCATCATTTATGTTGTTGAAAAAAGGTATTTGCAATGAAGAAGTGGTTCGTCCTACAAAATTCTCTCACATGATCTCTGGCATCTTTTCTATCACCGAGGCCACATTTTCCAACTACCAATCACTCTTCTTTGTTTCCAACTTTCACATTCCAATTGCCAGTAATTATCAATGCATATTGATTGCATGTTTGATCAATTTCAGACTGCAGAAGTTGGTAAAAATCTTCAATTTCTTCATCTTTTGCCTTATAATAGTCATATTAATTGGTCTTCCTTGTAGGTGTATGGATATTATCCTATCACTGACAGCATTGTACTTCAGGAAAGATCTTGGACTGTTCTTTTTGAAGATGAACATGATGCCATTCCTCTTCAATTTGTCGTTCCTGGCATAGTAGACCATATGATTGTCTGACTCACAATGGCCAATACCAGTCCATTTCAGCTCACTAATGCCTAGGATATTGACCTTTATGTGTTCCATTTTGTTTATGACAACTTCCAATTTTCCTAGATTCATACTTCATACATTCCACATTCCGATGATTAATGGATGTTTGCAGCTGCTTCTTCCCATTTTGAGTCATGCCACATCAGCAAATGAAGGTCTCAAAAGCTTAACTCCATCCACAGCATTAAAGTAGACTCTACTTGAGGAAGCAGCTCTTCTCCAGTTGTACTGTGAGTGCCTTCCAACCTGAGGGGCTCATCTTCCGGCACTATATCAGACAATATTCTGCTGCTATTCATAAGGTTTTCACTGGCCAATTTTTTCAGAAGTAGTCTGCCAGCTCCTTCTTCCTAGACTGTCCACCAAAGGTGACCCTGCTGGTATTCGAAATACTCGTGGCAAATTCCAGTATCACAGCAACAGACAAGCCATCACCGCACAATAAACTGACAGTTTTATATCTTATATAAATTTATAATGTACAGTTCCCATTTGAGTTATGTAACAAAACTAATTTGAATGGCCTTAGATGTATTTGTACACAAGCTCTGACCATCTGATGTTTTTAATAAGAACAGCTAAGTAGCCTGAAGAGAGGATGGACCAGGGATTTCACATGGCTGCTCCTTGCTGGCGGGAGAAAGATGTGGCAGTCTGCTTCCATAGAGATTTACAGCCTTGGAAATCTTATGAGGTCGCTATGAGTCAGAATTGACTGGATGGCAATGGATTTGGTTGGGTTTGGCTGCTTGCTGATCTTCCCCTTCATGGGAACAGAGAGAAACTGAGCAATAGAGGCAACTGGCGAGGCCCTTCTTTCACTGTCCAATCTTCCCAAGGATCAGAAAAGCAGAATAAAGAACGGAGAGTATTCATAGCTGGCCTCCCCCTTCCATTTCATCACTTCAGCAGACAGATTAGGCAGCTGTACTTCCTAAGAACAGGGATGTCCCACTAATCAATCTGAGCAAATAGCCTCCTCCATGAGGTCACTTTACCTGGTGCTTCTCTTTGCTCTAGATCTTGGAGTATAGCCAGCTTTAAGACAACTATGCATTTTCTTCTTATTTTCAGAGTTCCTTACACCCACCCACCAGGCGAATAAGCCGTATCCAATGTTCCATCTGTTGGAAGACTTTGGATAAAGCAGTTTATTTGCAAAATCTCACTCCTGCTCATTCATTAGCTGGTAGAATTGGACTCAATCTTCTCCATGGAGAGGAGCGAGTATAAAGTGTGCCACTTAACCATGCTTCGAATTGAGGCTCTCTGATCATTATCACGGTCCCCCAGTTTTACTGACCTATATGCTCCTTTGCTGGGAAGATGGTTTGCTAGGCTACATTAAAGAGAGAAAACGTGAGGGTGCATATGAAACTGTAGTGGAGCTGGTTGACTCAGATGGAGTGCCGCTTGTGGATGGAGCACCAATCTCAGCGCAGGCCTAGTGCTTTTTCTCTTGCCACAAAGAGGCATGGAGAAAGAGGCCAAAACAAACCTCTATCCTTGCCAAGTCTGACAGTGAATTAGAGAACACTTCATAGAAATCCACTCTGAGGCCTCCCAAACAGGGAAAAGGCATTTGTCATCAGTATAGTTTCTTTGATTGAACAGCAGATCATTTATCTGATGAAAAATATTAGGTTCTTAAAAGTACTTGAATTGAAAGTGGGGTTGTGACGTTTATTCTTTATTTTTTTCCCAAAGATATCAGAAAAACCATTTATCCTACAGAATGTTTTGTGTGTTAAACAAAAGGAAAGGTAACTCTATGATACAGGTGCTGTTCCAAGAAATTGTTACGACCACATTATAAACAGATTTCTCAGGAACCCAGGCAGAGACCCTCTGCCTGTGGGCTCATCCGACATGTTTTCTGGGACATTTCAGAGCTGAGGTTGCACATCTTTCTGTTGACATCTACATTATGACAACCATGTGTTTATGTAGCAGGATGCTAGCCCTTGTCCACAATTCCAAATGCTTCACTTCACCACAGCTGTACAGAGAGCTTGATGACCCTATTTTAACGAGTATAATTAACATCCAGTGTTATAATCCTAGCATGGTAGGTTTTTCAGAGTTTATCATTTGATGTTCAAAGAGAAACTCCATGAAAATTACTTCATCGTTTGAACAAATTATCCTGATTCTGCTTTGCTTCCTTTAACCAGGCAGCCAAGAAAAGCTAGTAGGCATTCACAGGTACCTACCTAGCTATGCATTACATGCCTGCAAAATTGTATATGTTCACTGCCCTCTGGTGAAGCAAGGGCTGCCCCAGAAATATTTGGTATGTTGAGGGTGAAGGAGGTTGAGCAATGAATTCCAGTTCTTGCTCATAATCACAGATGTAGAAATAAAGGTCATTCAGAAATGAGTCCCTTTCTCTAAGCATCAAGTTATGCTTACATAACACTATGTGTTTCAAATTTCTACATATCAGAAATTTTTCTGCTGTTAACAAAATTTTTATAAAGTCAAAGGTGAAAAAGAAGGGTTTCAGCACATAAATTGAATAATGAAAATCAATTGACCTCTCTGCCTGGTGGTCAGTATTTTCTCTTTCAGCAACATACGGATTAAATACATTATCATCGTTTTTAGGGGCTGGTGAACGAGAAGGGGGAGAGAGAGAGAGGATGGGGGCGAGGGGAAAGAGAGAATCAGAACGAGAAAGGTTTGACAGTTAAATTGGGAGAAATACAAAAGGCATATGAAAATAAATGTGTGTTTCTCTGCTAGCCAAAAGCTTGCAAGACTCATGGGGGATTACAAAGCATCTAGTCTATGGCAAAAACACTGTGCAAAAAGAGAGGCCAAGAGGTATTATAAACGTAGTGAATGGCAAGGCATGGTGGACATTGAAAGGGGAAGAAAAGCAGACAGGTGATGGAGATGCAGACAGAGATACCGCCAGAGATGTTCAGCTACAGGGTTCTTTGTAGAGGCTAGTTTCCAGGGGCTTTCCAGCTGTGTGCCAGTTGTTGCTATGAGCAATGAATAATGCTTCTTAATTTCTTTGCTATTACAGCTTTTGCACATATGTGTCTAGGGAAAATCGGTCCTCAGGTAGATGGTATGAAATCATTGGGGAAACATACTTATGGTATTATAGAGATATTGTGAAACTAACCCGATTTTTGAAGTCCATTTTTATATTCTGCCAAAGTACTGATCAAAATGAAGAACAAGATTTTTACCCTTAGAAGTTTGTTCAGCCTCAACTCTTGACTCGTTATAAAAACAAGCACTCTAACTATTCTCAGTGGCCCAAAGGAACGATTGTTCGGATTACTTATGCAGAAGAGATGAAAAGAATTTTTTGGAGGAGAAAATATGTGGCAGAGGGGAAAAGGGAGAATAAGAATGGGGAAAACAGCAGGGGACATTTTTCATGGACATAATTATTTTCTAGTTGTACAGGAAGTCGGACAGCCAAGTAGGGTTAATAATAACCTCACTACACAGAGTGTGTTGAATCTGATGATGTTTGACATCTTCTCTGATTTAAAGTGTCTATGATTACTTTGAAGGATTTTGACCCAGAAAATGTGTAAACAACAGGATTAGTCATATTAGCAAAGCATAGATGGATAGATGGATGGATAGACAGATAGATAGATAGATAGATAGATAGCTGCTGTCCCGTCAACTCCAGCTCATGGTGATCTCATGTACAAGAAAATGAAACATTGTTTGCTTTTGCATCATCCTCACCATTGCTGGCATATTCAAGTTCATCACTGCGGCTAGTGTGCTAATCCATCTTACTGAGGGTCTCCCTAGTCCTTACTGGCCACTATTTCACCAAACATGGTGTCCTCCTCTGGCAATTGGTTCTTCCTGATGACATGTTCAAAGCAAGCAATTTAGACAATGTTGTGTTGTGATCCATAAAGTTTTCATTGGCTGATTTTTGGAAGTAGATTGCCAGGCCTTTCTTCCTCGTCTGTTTTAGTCTGAAACCTCCACTGAAATCTACCCACAATGGGTGACCCTGCTGGTATTTGCAGTACCAGTGGCTAGCTTCCAACATCACAGCAACACACAAGCCACCACAATGTGAGAAACTGACAGACGGGTGGTGGTAGCAAAGTACCACTTCTTCTTACTTACTTTGGACACGTTATCAGAAAGGCCCAGACCCTGGAGAAGGATATCATGCTTGGTACAGTACGGGATCAGTAAGAAAGAGGAAGACCCTCAACAAGATGGATTGAAACAGTGGCTGCAACAATGGGCTCAAACATAGCAACAATAGTGAGGATGGCACAGGACCAGGTAGTGTTTCATTCTGTTGTACATAAGGTCACTATGAGCTGGAACCAACTCGACAACACCTAACAACTGTGTCATCCTCACAATCATTGCTATATTTGAGCCCATTGTTGCAGCCACTGTGTTATTCCATTTCACTGGGGGTCTTCCCCTTTTTCACTGACCCTCTTCTTTACCAAGCATGATGTCCTTCTCCAGGGACAGTACATAAAATACATAAAAGTATATAAAGATAATATTGGGGAAATGTATGTCAATAAAGAGGCTATGTGAGTCTGTATTCCATGACAGTAGTTTCTGGAACATAAATCCTCTCCTTGAAATGTCATCTCATCATCAGCCCTGGTTTGTAAGCGATATAAAAATGCTCCATGTTTCTGCCCTCAGGGAAGAAATTTGTAACACATGCCTCATTTCCTGTTTGGCAAGGCCTTTAAAAATTTTCAGCATTCTTTTAGTCAATTTTGTTTTTAATGAAAATGCAACAATGGATGCTTCCAAATGTTATTGAAAAAAAGGAGAAAGTTAGCATTTTATGGCCATCGTTGCACACCATCCCATTATAGGAAACAGCATAGAGTTTACTGCTGCTTTGGTAACATAACCTGGTTACATCATCTGATAAACCAGTTGCTGTTGAGTGGATTCCAACTCATGATGACCCCATGTGTGTCAGAGTAGAGCTGTACTCCATAGGGTTTGCAATGGCTGATTTTTCAGAAGTAGATCAACAAGCCTTTCTTCAGAGGTGTCTCTGGGTGGACTTGAAGCTCTAACCTTTCAGTTAACAGCCTGGAGTGTTAACCATGTGCACCACCCATGGGTTCCTCATAATCTGGTAGGAGATGTCATATGAAACGTCTTTCTTTCTCCAGGGAGTCTAAGAGGATATTGAGATGTATGAAAAGATAGACCCAGTCCAGTTTAAATACACACTAGCAGCAATGATTTACTCCTTCTTCTGGGAATAAAGAAACAATTTTCTTTTCTGACTAGGATAACTATAGCAATTAAGAACTAAATTATTAAAAAGTAGATTCTCAGCTGTTGGTGGTGATGGTTGTCATCAAGTCGATTCCAACTCATGGCAATCCCATGTGTGCAGAGTAGAATTGCTCCATAGGGTTTTCAAGACTGTGACCTTTCGGAAACAGATCACCAGACCTGTCTTCCAAGGTGCCTCTGAATGAGTCTGAACTGCTAACCTTTTAGCTAGTGCTTAACCATTGATACCCCCCAGGGACTCCATAGATTATCTGATAGTAGAATCATTTCCTGATGTAATCAGAAAAGCTAGGAGGGTAGCTCAGGATGTCAATAGGGAAGAATTTGAAGAGAAAGCCACATTATCTTTACTATTGATTGGTAGATACGGTGCACAAACTCTGTCAGGTGTGGTTGTTTAATTTGCCTCATCCATCAAAGGCCTTTTCTTACCCTGATTCCAAGCTGAATCTAGCTTCTCAAATCAATTTTTCTTATCTAAAGTGACAGTGTTCAGAGTAAGTGATTAAATTGTTGTTGTTTTTTATGTTTAGCTAAAGTCAGCACCTGGTGAGTTGAGCCCTCCTTAACCTGGATTTCTCCTCCTTCACAGGGCCATGCGGCTCAGCAGAGATATGGCAGAAACTTCAAGCCTTGCCTGACCTCAGCCTTGCCCTGGCTACCATACCAACTTTGGTAACATTCCAGAAAAGTTCCTCCAGTGCAGTGATTAACCCCAGGCCTCACACAATAAAGCATTTGCAAACTACTCAGCAATCATCCCTGTTTTGTTGACTTCGGAGTCTGATCTATTATTTCTAAAAGAAGCTCAAGGATCTCCTATTCCTTAGAACAAGAACATTGCACACACACACAGAAAAAAATCTGCTAATGCTTATTTGAAAATACACCTGTAGGTAGGCTTATTGAGCCTTGAACTTCTAAGGCAATACAGAGAATCCCCTTCAGTCACCCAGTATCCCACAATGAAAGCTGGTGGTAACCTTTAAAAATGTTATCAAACCACCTAATAATAAAACTATTGAAATAGCTTCAACATCTCTCCTCTATAAAAAACATACCTCTTTACCTGCAGTTCAGAGCTTTTTGAAACACTTTGAAAGATTTTCAGATAATGGAATTTTTTTACCCTAAGTTATGTCTAAGTTTATATAAAGAGAGGTATTTGAATTTTTAAATTATTAGAACTGTTACAGCATGGTTGAATTCAGATACTCTCCCTATAATGTTCCTGTGAAAGGCAGTGAGTAAATGAGAATGGATAACTATTGTCACAAAACAATTTAGTTCTCTAATAAAGAATTATGGAAGATGTGCTCATCACAAAACTTGGTCTTCATTTGGCAAGTTGCTTTTCATCAAATGGTCGAAGTTACCACTTCATAGAGATTGTGTCACCACAGTTTTACAATCAGTGTAGTCCCAATTGTACTTATCCAATTTCAGAAAGAAAATAAATATCTTCATTAAAAACTCAAGATGATAGCTGTACTAATTATTCTAGAACAAAAAATTTCCGTGTCACATACCCCACCTCCCATTATCATCACCCAAGTTATTTGAAATAAAATGAAATAAGAAAGAAAACAGATTGAAAGAAAAAACAGAAAGCAAATTGATTGAATTATCGTGTTGTACAGATGGAAAGACATTTAAGAAAAGAATTAGAGGATAATTAAAGGTTAAAAAAGTTTATGGCAAATTGATTCAAATTTCTGCTTCTCTTCAGCCGTGAAGCCAACACATGCCTGTATTCCTGGGGGTTTGATTCACGTGAAGCAGAGCCAAACAGAATACCTGGAGCTGTGGTTGCCAGGAGTGATGTGGACTTATGTCATGAGCCTGACCAGTACACAAAGCATTTTCCAGTTTTTTAATCATCAAAAATCTCTTATTATGCCTAAGCCAAAAATAACAAAACCAAACCAGTTGCAGTCAAGTTTTTAAGCCCCTTTAGGCATAATAGGCCATGGGCCTATTATGGGGAGCCTTTTATGCCTGAAAGAAGCCCTGGTGGCACAAAGGTTAAGTGCTCAGCTGTAACCCAAAGGTTGGCCGTTGGAACTCACCCACTAGCTCAGTGGGAGAAAGACCTAGTGATCTGCTTCCATAAAGATTACAGCGTAGGAAACCCTACGGACAGTTCTATTCTGTCACATGGGGTCACTATGAGTTGAAATCAACTCTGTGGCACCCAAAATGAACAACATTATGCCTAAATAGTCTTGAAGTGCCCCTTCCTTTGTGCAATACGATAGAGGAATCCAGATGCTATGCATAGACTTCTCAGAGGGTGGAAGGAGGAAGGGTGCTGCAGGGCTGTGCAGAGAGGACTCTATCCCCAGGGGTCTTGTACCACAGTGGTGCTCAAAGTTTGCTTGGGCTCAGGACCCTCTGCATTCTTAAAAATTATTGAGCACCCCAAAAAGAGTTTACCAAAATATTTGAAACATACATATTAAAGATTAATAAGAATAACTTTTTAAAGTACTTATTAATTTGTTTTAAAATAACAATAATAAACTTATTACCTTTAAACATAAATAACATTTTTAGGGAAAAAAAACTATTTTTCAAAACAAGCTAAATTCAGTGAGAATAGCATGGGTTTTCCATTTTTGCAAATTTCTTGAATAGCAGACAATAGGAAACAGCTAGATTATCTGATCTGCTTCTGCATTCAATGTGTTGTGATATCTTGCTTTGATAGAAGTATATGAAGAAAATTTGTCCTCACACAGTTGTGTGGTTGGAAAAGGGAGGAATCTTTTAATTATATTTTTTAGATAGCTTTGGATCTTCTTCTTTGATACCTCACCAAAATTTGACAAGTGGTAATTTCTTAAAAGTTATTTTCTATGTAGAATCTGAAACCATCCACACAATAAACTTATCATACTCTGCTACATTAAAATACATTGGTTTTTCTTATAGTATGAAAGGATTTTGTACCCTACACAATTTTGTAATATCATGCATTGACCATTGGAAAACATTTGTTCATTATGTTCATCTTCCAAATTTTAAAATATTCATTTATGTAATACCAAAAAATCGCATTCATCATTATCACCACCAATCTCATCAGAAAAATCTTTAAGTGTTTGCAGTTGTCAAGCTCACAGTGGTAAATACAAGTTTTCCAAACTTGTAAATTTTGTTTGAAGCCTCAAATTTTATCATTGGCAACAAATTCTGTCAACTGGTTTCCTTGAAGTGGCAGGCTCACTTCACTCAGTTTCAAGAAAATATTTCCCAAATACCCAAGCGGAGTATTTGTTTGTTATATTCATTCTTTCAGGCAGAAATGTTGCTCCATGAAAAAAGTAGCTAGTTCAGCTTATAAGTCAATCACAGTGTTTTTTTTCTTGAGACAACCATGGTACTTCAAAAGGCAGCAGAAATGCTTTATGTTTACGTCTCATTTCATCTCACATAATACTATTAATACAATAAACAGTTTTTACTGCTTCACTAATACAGTTCTTATGTGAAACTGGCTTTTGCTGTGTTTCATTTTGTTTTTCTACTGGGCATGCCTGGTAGTGAAGAACGACACAATGACTGCTAGTAGTTTGGTGCCACGGCTTTGATTCACTCTAAAAGCACCAGAGATTTTATCATTGTTGCTTTTATTTCACTGGTGCAAATATCCAACTTCTTGGTTAGCAGCCGAACGTGTTAACCATTTACATGTTTATGGTAAACTGGTAACTGAGAGGTTGGAGATTGGAGTCCACCCAGAGGCACCTCAGAAGAAAGGCCCAGCAATCTACTTCCGAAAAAATCAACCATTGAAAACCCTATGGAGCACAGCTCTACTCAGACACATAATGGGTCTCCATGAGTCAGAATTGACTGGATGGCAACTGGTACAGGCCTATGGTACCTTTGCGTAAATTAGTAAAAGACACCGTCACACAAGGGCAAGTAGTGTGGCAAGCAGAACATGCACTAAATTTCTGCCATCTCCCATCCACTTGACCAGGTAGTCTTATGCATGAAAAATCCTGAGCAAACCATTCACAGCAGCCCTGATAGGCTGAGTTCTGAGGGGAGTCAGTGATAGCAGGACCCAAACTTCTCACCCTCCACAGGCCCAGAGAATGAGTTTCCAGCAGCCTTAGCTCACCCAGCTCCCAGCTCCCTCCTAGAACAAAGCAAAGAAAAATGGAAGACAAAGAAGTGTGAAAGTAACCAATATCAGAACCATGCCTGTTTTAATAGAAGACAGATATTAAAAATGAAAAGGCCTGAAGGTGAGCAGGGAAAGGATCAATACCAAGGAGAGAAAATGGTACAAGAAGTGGAGACTGATGATGAAAATAAGTGTAAATATCAGGTGTCAGGTGTTTTCCTGTTTTAATAGAAGGAAAAAAGTTTGAGAGAAGGAGGCAAAAGGGACCTGAAACCGAGGCAACAAAAGGACACAGAAAGGGCACAAAAAAGCTTCACGATTTAGTTTAGAGTCAGCTCTGTTTACTATCAACTGCCTGCAGACAAATAGAAGCCAAAACAGACAGGCTGTGACCCACAGGTACACACAAAGCCCAGCCCAGACACCTACTGCCAATGCTGCTTCACCAGGTTTAGGAGATTTGCTTTCAGCCCATCCACATCGTCAAAATGCAACATCAGGCTGAAAGGACTTCTTATATAATCATTAGACCATTCGTTCATTCAGCAAATAGCTATTGAATGCATCCTATGTGCCAAGAACTGTTCTGGGAACAGGGGACACAATAGTGAGTGAAAACAAATATGGTCCCAGACCTTATGGAGCTTATAGTCTTGTGGTGGAGGCTCTCCACAGTTAATTAAACCCAAAACCCGTTGCCATCTAGTCGATTCCAACTCATAGAGACCCTATAGCACCTTATAGGACAAAGTAGAACTGCCCCATAGGGTTTCCAAGGAGCAGCTGGTAGATTTGAACTGCTGACTGCTTGGTTAGCAGACAAGCTCTTAACCATTGTGCCACCAGGGCTCCACTGTTAATTAGGGATTCCTGAAATAGAATAAATGCAGTGAAGGAGAGAAGTGCTATGACACAGTGCCATGAGGACTACATTTCCCAGGCTCTCTTACAGCTTTGTGTAACCATGAGATTAAGTTCTGCCATGAGATGTAAATTAAAATACTGAATTGTATGGGGCCTCTAGAAAGTGTTCTTAAAGGGAGAGGGTGCCATTCTTTGTCCCTTTCTCAGTCCTGTTGGTGGAATGCAAATGTGAATGCTGGCATTGAAGCAGCCATCATGGGCAATTAACTTAAACACTAAGAATAAAGGAACAGTAAGAAAGAATGTGCCTGCATCCCTGAGATCTGTAGAGGCACTATAAAAGTCCTTGTCTGCCAAAACTCCTTTCTAGAAATATAAATGTCTAACTAGTTTAAGTCATTGTTTTAATGGGTTTCTAGTGTATGCATATGGACCTCATACTAAATATCTTAAGACTGTAACCTGAGAAGGAACTACAGCAGATGTAAAATCCAGGTAAGACTTTAAGAGGGAGGACGGTTAATTGAAATTAAACTTTAAAAATAATAATCTTCTACTCTTATGCACTGCTGGTGGGAATGCAAAATGATACAACCATTTTGGAAAATGATATGGTGCCTCCTTAGAAAGCTAGAAATAGAAATACCAT
>NW_004444019.1:7746873-7781715 GCF_000243295.1 Trichechus manatus latirostris
TTTAGCTCAGTGGTGAAGTCACTTCCAAAGTTCACCATTCGGCCAGGGACAGGACAGCCCCATAAAACAAAATGGGACTAATGAGGCACAGCAGTCCAGGGACAAGGACTAGAAGGCAGAAAGGGACAGGAAAGCTAGTGATAGGGAACCCAAGGTTGAATAAGGACAGTGTTGACATGTAGTGGGGTTGTTAACCATTGTCATAGGGCAACATGTGTACTAACTGTTTAATGAGAAACTGTTTTGTTCTGTAAACCTTCATCTAGAATGAGAATAGCAGCACAACTGGAAGAGTGTAGTCAATGTCACTGAACTGTGCATGTAGACGTTTTTGAAATGGTGTCTCTTTGGCTATGTATATTTTCACCAAAAAAAACAAAAGTCAAGAAGGGAGAGGGTTGACATTTCATGGGGTTGTTAACCAGTGTCATAAACAATATGTGTACTGACTGTTTAATGAGAAACTACTTGTTCTGTAAACCCTCCCCTAAAGTACAATAAAAAAAAGAAATGCATAATAATAATAATGTTCTAAAAGAACAGTAAATAAAATACATTCAAAGAAAGATTCCATTGTCTGTAAAATTAATCAAATTTGGAGTGTTAAATGTAATCTGAGTAGACCAAATATTTTTGTGTTGCATGTCCCTTCTTACTTGTTTTCAATAAGATTTTAGAAATTTTCATTTTTTCTATCATTTCCAGTTTCATTTACCTGGAATTAAAATAAACTCTACTAAAGTTAGTTAGAAAATTTAGAATTTAGGTTTCAGGGGAGGTGAGAAGATAGTGATAAAGCACCCATCCCTTTAAATGGCCATAAGCCTCAGGGAGGAGACGAATGGTGCTAAAAATGCTGAGGAAGAAGCAAGAGTGAACTCAGAGCCTTTCAGTATATTCACTGAGGAATAACGGAGCCTGGGAGACATGCCAGGGGTGAGATGGGCAAACGTCCCAGGAATTCCAGAAACTAGATCAGTGAGCTTAACATCCATCTCCAGCAGAATCCTAGAACAGATTACTAAATGAATGGCTTATGAGCAATTTAGAAAAAATGGTGAGTGGAATGGAAGATCTCTAGGTACCAGAGTGGAATGCTGTGTATTCCTTCTTACTCTCACTTGTTAGTTTTTCTCTTCTTTATGTACTGGTGTTTACCAGGATTCCATCATTAAGACTCTCTCTGCTCACTCTACAGTCTCGTGGCTAGGATATCTCATATACATTCATTCTTTTAACCACAATTCAAGGGAGCCAACAAGACAGTGAAATCCCAGAAGTACAAGAGATAGTGAAGAATTTTAATACAATTATGCAGGAAGCATTAGAGTGTGCTAATATCAGACCAGTGGAGGCAACCACTTCCAGTCTGGACACAAATGGGAAGTTAATATGCCTGTGAAAAAGGGAGGTAATACCTTCTAGATTCCTCACCCAATATTTCTGAGCTCTTCTGTCTTTCTACCTCTCACTTGGGACTGAAAACAGGCACACAAGGGGAAAATAGAGATAGTAGTTAAGTTGTGGGAGCAAGGGGGCAGGCCAGTCACACGGTGTCTTAGGCTGGGATCTCTAGAGAAGCAAAACCAGTAAAGCATATAAATATATGTAGAGAGAGATTTATATCAAGGAAATGGCTCATGAGGTTGTAGAGGCTGGAATGTCCCAAGTCTATGGATCAGGATAGAGGCTTCTCCTGATTTATGTAGCCGCAGGGACTGGCGAACCCAAGGTTGACAGGTCAGAGAGCAGGGCTCTTGCTCACAGGTTGTGAAGATTGAAGAATCCCAAGATTGGCAGGCAAGACCGCAGGCAAGCTGCTAGCTCCAGTCCCAAGAACTGGAGGTCAGATGAACAGGAGCCAGCAGCAGGATCCAGAGCCAGCAAAAGTCAGAATGTCCACTTATATTTGGATGCAGGCCACATGCACAAGGAAACTCCCTTTCAATTGATTGGCTACTCACAGCAGATCCCATCATGAGGGAGATCATACGTCAGATCTCAACAGGGAAGTGATCACAGCATTATATGACTGCCAAAACACAGAGAATCATAGCCCAGCCAAGTTGACACACAGTCTTAACCATCACACATGGGAAAAGAAGCAATATCAGGGTTAAGTAATAATGGAAAGCAGGTATTTAGTAGAAAGCATTTGAAAAAAAAACCACAATAGCGTCCCTGAGTGGTGCAACATGCTTGGATGCTAACGAAAACGTTGGCAGTTCAAGTTCACCCAGAGACACCTTGGAAGAAAAGTATGGTGATCTACTTTGAAAAATCAGCCATTGGAAACCTTACTGAGTACACTTTTACTCTGACACACGTGAGGTTGCCATGAATCAGAATAGACTTCATGGCAACTCAATTGTTTTTGTTGTTGTTGTTGTTTATTTAGTAGAAAATATTTGGGGGAAAAAAGAACCTCTAAATACCACACTAATGGCTATTCTGAAAGTAAACTTTGAGCAACTACAGATGAATTTATGGACAGCACTTATTGGAACATATAAGAAGAGGACCAACAGAACCAGGAGGAAAAGAAATAATTATCTTTGCCACATCTGACAGAAGATTTTCTCCAGTTCCACAAGCAAAATCTAGACTTGGATATGCTTGACTGCAACTGCTCATTATTGAGAAATTGCCTATTATTGGATTGAACTTAATGCATTTAGTTCTCATTTCTCAGTGTGGGCTCAGTTATTTTTAACTTATTCTTCTATTATCTTCTTAAAATCCTTAGGAAAGACTCCATGTAGGTATTGTTATAGGTACAGACATCTGCGTAAAGTAGCCCCCTCCTGATTAGGGCAGTTAAGATTCTGCTGCCAAGAGTGGGCAAGCCAGGTAAACAGAATGACTTCCAGAATGCTGCCTTCCCGAGGCTTACTGGAGAGTCTGTGCTAGTAACTATGAAACCCACTGAGAGATTCACTCCTTCCCTGTCTGAACTCAGACTGCATTTCTATCTGCCTATCGCACATTGCTATAGCAAACTCACAAGGAGCTGGATTAAAGACCTTGTCTTTCCCCACACCATCCCCTACCTTAGTCAATTGTATCACCGTCTTCTTCCATCCTGTCTAATGAAGGGAAACTCCTCAGAGCATTCCTCTCTGCCCACCCCTTACTTCCATCAGCCACCAAGTCTTATTGATACCACATCCAAAATTCTCTTGAATCAGTCAATCCCATTATCTTCTTTCCCTCTGCCCTAGTTCAGTCCCCTATCTGTTCTTGTCTGCAGTTATCTTTCTAAAACAAAAATCTAATTATGTCACAGCCATACTTTAGAAAACTTCTTTGCCTACTGGTGAAGACCAGCTCTTTAATAAAGCTTTCAAAGCCCAAAACAATTGAATTCTACTTTTTCAGCCTTATCTCCCATCCTATTGCCAACCTCCTATTCACTCATGCTCATTCTCTCTCTCTCTCTTTACTATCCTCCTTTCTCCTTCCTTTCACAGACTGAAAGACAGAAACACAAACTCCCTGTACTCTAATCAACAAAGGTTAACCTAAATAAAAATAATGAATGTTTACGCCATAAATACAAACAATCTATCCCCACAGAATTTCTTCCCTCTGGGTCTGGAATGTCTGTATTATTGACTCTAACTACCACCAACACACCAGTAACAATCCTACTGATTCTTAAGCCCAGCTTAAATATCATATGTAAGATGTCTTCCCTGTTTCCTAATGGCCAAATTAATAGTTCTCACCTTTGTATTTCCATAACACTTTGATCTGATTGAAACGCTGGTTTGGTTCCTTTTTGAGTGTCTGCGGTGTGCCAGGACCATTGGGACCCAGAGGATTCTGAACTGGAAGGAACATGGGGGTCTGAGGCCAGGCCACTAAGGTGAAGGTACTACCGGTTGGACAGCATGATCCAGGAATATCACTCAGAAGGTAATGAGTAGTTTGGGGGGAGGAGAGGTGAAGAGGGAGAAGCAAAGGGTTTCGAGTAGTTTAGTTCTTTGGCTTATGCTCCATATTATTCAATATTTTATCAGTGACTTTGATAAAGACATAGACAGTACATCAAAAAACTCAGCAGATGACACAAAATAGTTGAAATAACTAAGATGGTAAAACAGAGGGTCAGAATAAAATATATAGCGGAATAATTTGAAGATATGCACTTAACGTTCAAACACCAACTCTGCACAAGCACAATTGGGGGGAGGGGTAATTTAATGTAGTTTGTGTGAATTGGATTTAGTTGAGTAAAATAGCTAATATTTATTGACTATAGATTCTCTGCCATGTATAGTGCTAAATGCTTTATATACTGCATCATTTTTTATGCTCACAGCAATACTATTATCATCCTCATTTTACAGATGAGGAAACGGAGGTATGGAGTGCTTAGTCTAAGGTCACACAGCTAGAAATAATGGACCCAGGATTTGAAACAAAGCCATCTGACTGAGGCCACACAATCAATCATTAGGCAATGCTGTCTAGTATGAGCAATATGGAGCTGGTTAGAGGATATGACTGACTTAAATAGTGTCTTAGTTATCTAGTGCTGTTATAACATAGCAGAAGCGGATGGCTTTAACAAAGAGAAATTTATTTTCTCACAGTCTAGGAGGCTAGAAGTCTGAATTCAGGGTGCCAGCTCCAGGGGAAAGCTTTCCTCTCTGTCAGCACTAGGGGAAGGTCCTTGTCATCAATCTTCCCCTGGGTCCAGAGGACGTGCTCCCCTTCCGGTTCTTCATTCTTGGTGGCATGAAGTCTCTCTGTCTCTCTACTAGATTCTTTCTTTTATATCTCAAAAGAGATTGACTCAAGATACAACCTAATCTTGTAGACTGAGTCCTGCCTCATAAACATAACTGCTTCTAATCCTGCCTCATAAAACATCATAGAGGTAGGATTTACAACACATAGGAAAATCATATCAGATGACAAAATTGTGGACAACCACACAGTGCTAGAAATCATAGCCTAGCCAAGTTGAGACACATTTCTGGGGGATACAATGCAATCCATAACAAATAGCAAATGCAATATCAGGCTGTATTAACAGAAATATATTGCCCAAATCAAAGGAGGTTATTTTCAGCTGTCATTGATTACTCACCAACAAACCCAAATGTAGAATATTGACTTTAATTCTGGAATCATGCTTTAGAAAGAGCATAGACAAACCAGAAAGCACAGAGGAAGGCAGCTAGAAACATGAAGATTCTGAAACTTAACTATTTGGCTGAAAGCTTGAAGCTCTGAAGACAGTAAACCTAGATAAAGAAAGGAAGAAAAAAAAAAAAAACTCACAGGAAATACACTAGCTTTCCTCAATCATTAGAAATATATATCATACAGAAGAGGATTAGATTTATTCTGCTTTGATGTTGTTGTTAGTTACCATTGAGTCAATTCCAACTCATGGTGACTCCATGTGTACAAAGTAGAACTGCTCCAGGCCTGTCTTTCAAGGAGTCTCTGGGTAAGCTCGAACCATCAACCTTATGGCTAGTGGTTGAGAGCTTAACTGTTTGCACCACCCAGGGACTCCTTCTGCATTGATACAATAAGCAAAATTAGGATCAAAGATTAAAATAAAGAAGAAACTTTTGGCTCAATATAATGAGAAAAAAATTACAACATTTAGAGCTATTAATAAATATAGTAGCTCTACTGACGAATAAGTTTCCAGTGGTGAAAATGTTCAAAGAGAATAGAGTTGCTCACAGGCAGGGTAATGTAGACAGAGTTTCTGTATTAGGGAAAGGTTAAACTAAGTGAACTTATACTCTGTCTACTCTATGGTTTATTTTTCACTAATCTAATTTGAAAATACTATAGTTAAACAGAGATAATGTTTGGCAGGTTTTCATAAATGGCTGAGCAAAGAGCAGATGCTCAATAAGTATGCCTTCAATGGTCTGGTTATGGAGAATATTTCTTTATGTTCAAAGACGTCCTTTCAGTGGGCAACATGAGGCTTTAGTGTGTTTCTGTAAATAGGAATGCGGTGTTTTTAAAACATGAACTCAAACTTTTTAGACACACTCCTGATTGATTGATGGGGTCTAAGTCTCCACCCTGGCATCTGTGCAGGCCTCTGTCTACTTTGACCTCTGGTACAGAGCAGAGGTGATGTGGTGTGACTTCTGGGTCATAAAGGTAACATAAGTGTCTGTCTGTTTGCTGAAAAGCTTGCACTTGGAGTCCTGAGCCACAGTCTAATAAGTCTGACCACCTTGAGGTCGCCATGTTGTGAGGAAGCCAAGCCACTTGGAGAGGTCTTGTCAGCACTCTAGTTTGCAGTTTTAGTCTTTGAATCACCCTAGCCGTGATAGATGAGGTCAGTGCCCACCCATAAAGTCATCTCTGACCTTTGAGTCCTCCTAGCTGAGGTCTCAGACATTAAGGAGCAGAGACAAGCCATCACTGCTGAACCCTGTCCAAATTTCTGACCCACAGAATCTGCGCATAATCAAATGGTTGTCGTTGTTTCAAAACACTAAGTTTTGGGGTAGTTTGTTACACAGTAATAATAGCCAAAGCAGAATAACCCAGGATGAGTAAGGACTCATTTGAGTTAAGTCCTGTACTTAATAAGCTTCCTGGCATGAGACACTCAGAGATACTTTATGTAGGCAATGTGGCAAGAGGCTTTGCCTTAGGGCGAAGACGGCTGAGACAAAAAAATAACTAAACTAAACAAACAAACAAACAAAAAAATCATTTGAAAAAGTAGACTTGAAGGCTGAATTGAATCTATTTCTCATAGATAACGTGCTTTGTTTGGCAGTGACAATGTGCAGTTTCTTAAATAGCCTACATATTTCTCCTTAACCGTTCCAAATATTCTTGACCATCTCTACTTCAGGGACTTCTGTATTTTAACCTTCTTTTCAGAAACCATTGGTAACCAGAAGCCAGCCTTTCTTATTGTTACTAAAAATACAAAACTAATTGTATTTGATTCATCTCATTTTTGACCAGGGTGAGGAAACCATCACAAAATCGGTCTGTTCTCTTAAACCATCAAATTCCTAGCAAATAAGCCATCATTTTTCTCTAATACATATGAATGTTCTGTTTCTATTGGAGGGGTCAGGTGGAAGGCATCGTCCACGGCAGACAAACATTTTCCCACAAAATAGAATGTTTATTCTACAAACTCTTGCATTAGAGATGATACTAGACCTACAGCTTCATTAATATTTGCTTCATTATTTCATTGGAGAATGAAATAGAATTAATAGAAGACAATTAGATTATTGGCTTTGGGGCTTCAAAGAAAGAAGAGAAAGAAAGAGCTCAGTGTTACATTTGCTCCTTCCTAATCCCCTAACTCTTCTCAGGACTTTTCAAAAGATAATTGCCTGTAATTCAAAAAGCGCATGAGTTAATTTACTTAAGACCCTAGAAACACACATAAGACCCAAGAAAGACCTGGGAACACCATCTGTAATCTTTTCCCTAACAAGATTATTGAAGAAAAGATAATTATAAAGATGCTGTACTAAAATGATATGAAAACTTTTTTTTTTTGGCTCAAGTATGTCTATGAAAAGCAGAAATAAAATAATATATATCACAGTATTGGTGATAAGCAACATATTTTAGCATTTTTCATTATAAAAGTAATACGTTTGTGATTTTTAAAAAAGGTTTAGTAAAATCCCTCCCCCCATAAGCCACCTCCAGTGTACCCTAAACTTTCTTCCTAAAAGTAACTACTATAAAAGGTTGTATCCATATAAAAATATTTATGTATTCTGGATTTGAGGGCACAAATAGGAATTTTATATGTATTTTCTTCATCAAAATTTGTCTACATAACAATATATCTTAGATATATTTCCTACAAAAATACACATCTATATCATTATTTATAATAAATACCTGGTATTCCTTTTTATGACTGATAATCTGTCACCAGGACCCAATTAACGGACATTATTAATGGACATTTACTTTGTTACCAGGTTTTTGCTCTTATAATCAATATTGCAATGAGTGTCCTTGAACTTATATGTTTCCATATATTGGAGGCCTATTTTAAGATAAATTGCTACTAGTGAAATTCCTGTGTCAGAGGATACATATATTTTAAAAATATGCTAACTGGACCATGTGCTTTAAATCCATGAAGATAAATTGATTCATTTCTACATGAAATTTATAGCAAAAAATGAAATTAATATTATTTGAGATGGGACAGAGGTTATCATTTAATTATTTGCCTCCAAAATATGAGGGATCTTAAAATGAATTATTTCTTTTCCCTAAAACAAAAAGGGTTAAAATACCTTGCTTAAACATTTCACAGGATTGCCATGAACAATAGGCAACTGGATTTATTTTAAAGAGATCCGTTTTGAATGGTGCTGCATGTTTACATATTTCACAAACCCCAGAGAATTAGTGCTACTGTGAAACAGTGCAGAAAAGGAATGCTTCATAAGAGTTAATTATTTGAAAGGTTAAAAAAAAGACCTCATTCCCGTGGATAAAAACCTGCGCCGCTAAATCAGACTACTAGTAACGCTAGACAATCGGAGCAGAGCACATAAGTATGATTGTATATAAAACAGTGTATGGAAACGCGTAGCTCCACCTGCTCAGATATTCAAAAGTCATTTCGTGGTTATTGTACTCTTAAGATAAGTTTTTTTGAACATGCCTAGTCGTGCATGCATTAGACATGCCTCTCAGCCAGAATAAACCGCACCTTAATATAAAATGCAAAGCCAAAGCCCGCAGTAGGTCTATTTTCTATCTTGTTCTGTTTCGAGCCCTATTTTTTTTCCTACTTCCTCAATTCTCTAGGTGCCTTCTCTGGCTCTCTTGCTCTCTCTTAATATATAGAAATTGCAAAATTTCACTGCGTTTGGAACTATACGTTTAAATGTTAATATTTAATATCCCTCCCCTCCCCCCTTTAAAGCTTTGGTCTCACTGTCAGAATTGCTAAATAAGAAGGCACAGCCAATCAGTGATGGCTCTCTTGTCAATCTCAATGGGCATGAGCAGTGGCTGGAGCTTGCAGTATCAGTTGCTAGGCAACCTGTTCCTCTGCTGAGCCTGATATTTCAATTCAGCAACAGTAAACTTCTGTTATGTTACGGCCTTTTGGAACTACCTTCATTACATAATATCTGCCATTATAATAAAGGAGCTCCAAATGTTGAGGGGTGTGAGGGTAGCAATGAAAATCAGTGCAGCTGTGGCACCGAGATAATGTCAAATTAGACTTTCTGCATATAAAAATGTATAAAATGATGACATATTTAACACTCACTCCTTCCTGGCAGAGCAGTGAAGAAACATCATGCCTGGAATATGTACTTGATGATATCAAATCAAGTCTTGTTATCGTTCTAGAAAAGTTTCTAACTGCCACTAGAATGAAAGTAATACAGCAATGGCCTAGAGAAATAAGAATATTAATGTTCTGGATATAATAAGTGATGCTAATACGTCCAACCAAGTATTTGTGCAAAGGACAATTCGTGAGAACAGATTTTTATGGAACTAATTTCAGTCTGAATAGCAGCAGGTGTGTATTTCGGGTTGCCAACCTTGCTAAAACATTTTTCTTAATAAATATCTGAGAGTCTACAACATTCATTGGAAATGATTTCAAATAGCCCACTCTTTATCCCTGAGTTTATTTTAAATGAAACAAATAATCTTTGTAATATAATGGCTCAGATCAGTTTTGTTCACTTAGCCACTCTGCGTCCAAGTTTAGCCTATTTCTAAAATAGAAGTGTATTAATTAGAATACAAATTTGAATACATCAACCAAAAAACCAAAAACGCCCAAGTAACAGTGACTTAAACAAGACGGAAGGTTGTTTCTCTCCCATACAATAGTTTAACTATAAGAAGTCCAAGGTTGATATAGCAAGTTCTGTTTTGTTTATTCGTTTGTTTTTAGCTTTGCCATCTTCAACATGGAGTTTCCATTTCATGGTCTAAGATGGTTGCTCCAGCTCCAGCCATCACAACTGCATTCCAGCCAGACAGAAGGGGAGAAGAGAAGTACATACACTCTCCTTTCCTTTAAAGGAACAACTGGTAGTTGCACTCGTCACTTCTGCTCACATCCTATTGGACAGAACTACCTTCAAGAGAAACTGAGAAATACGATTTTTAGTTAGGAGGTTATACATCCAGATAAAACTGAGGGTAGCTATTACTAAAGGAAAAATGAAAGAATGGATTTTGGGGGACACCTTGCTCTTTTTTCCATAAGAAGAAACAAAATCAATCCTCAGTGGGGTTGTATAGAAGAAATAATGAAATTATCTTAAACTGTAAAACTAAGATTCCTTTTATAAGTTATAAGAAATTATAATATGGAATAGAACACAGAGAATAACTTAAATTCACTCCTTTATCTCACTTCTTTATGAAATGATCAAGGACCCTGAAGAGAATGGGCCCACAGATCAAAAAGAATTTGTCTTAATTGTAGTGATGTTCTAATCTGTATATGCATTTGCCAAAGTTTAACCAATTGTATACATTAAATATGTGCAGTTTATCGTATGCCAATTATATCTCAATAAAGCTGTTTTTAGAAAGTATGAAATGAGGTTTAAAAAAAAATTTAAATAAAAGTCGTGGCTTTCCCTAGGGAAATAGCTACCAAGAGGGTTAAACTCAAGGAATTCAAGGTGATGCTCTCATTATAAAGTTCTCTGGAGAAGCAGAAAGCTAAAAGTGTGACAATATGCAAACGTAATGGTACAAAGTATATGGAAAAATCCAGCACTACCAGTAGGAGGACTTTAGCTGAAAATGGATTACTGAGAACACTTGAGCCAAACTAGATTTGTTTAGTAATGTTTTGTTCATGATCTCTCTTGAGTCAGCAGTACAGGAACCTACTGCCTTCAGGTCAGGGTCAAGGTAATTGTGATGAAGTATAGGAAGAACAGTCCTTCTGGGTAAAAAAACATGCAGATACACTCTCTTTTGGAACAAAGTCAGAACCTCCAGGCAGCAGAAAATTGGCAAAAATAAGACTGAAGCAAATGTGCTTTGTTTTTCTATGAAGATAAATAGAAGAGAGAAAAGTAGGGAAAACAAAAGCCTTCCTGATAACAGCAACTCACACTGAGAAGGTATCTTTGTAAAAGGTTGTAACTTTTGCCTCCTTTGGTTGTTGTCAGCTACTGTCCTAGTTATCTAATGCTCCTAGAACAGAAATGCCACAAGTAATGGTGGCTTTAACAAAGAAAAATTTATTTTGTCACAGTTTAAGAGGCTGGAAATCCAAATTCAGGGTGCCAGCTCCAGGGGAAGGCTTACTCTCTCTAATGGCTCTGGGGGAAGGTCCTTGTCATCAATCTTCCCCTGGTCTAGGAGCTTCTCAGCACAGGGACCCCAGGTCTAAAGGACATGCTCCACTCCTGGCACCTCTTGGTGGCATGATGTCCCTCTTCTCTCTGCTCACTTCTGTCTTTTATATCTCAAAAGAGATTGACTCAAGATACAACCTAATCCTGTAAATCGAGTCCTGCCTCATAACATAACTGCCTCTAATCCTGCCTCATTAACATATTTGTTAGGACTTATAACACATAGCATAATCACATCAGATCACAAAATGGAGGACAACCACAGGATACTGGCCTAGCCAAGTTGATATACATTTTTTGGGGGCACAATTCAATCCGTAACAGCTACGCTTTTCCTAATCTTAGTCATTCTTATGAATTATTTTTACATATTTATGTATTCAGTTACTCAAGCATTTTTTGAGTACTTTTTTATATTTATTTTTTAATTGTGCTTTAGGTTAAAGTTTACAGCTCAGGTTAATTTCTCATACAAAAATTTATACACAGATTGTTATGTGACCCTAGTTGCAATATAATGTGACAGCACACTCCCACTTTCGACCCTAGGTTTCCTGTGTCCATTCAACCAGCTCCTATCCCTTTCTGCCTTCTCATCCTGCCTCTGGACAGAAGCTGCCCATTTAGTCTCGTGTATCTGCTTGAACTAAGAAGCACACCCTTCAAATATTATTTTATGTTTTATGGTCCAGTCTAATCTTTGAGGAGTTGGCTTCAGGAATGGTTTTAGTTCTGAGTTAACAGACAGTCCAGGGGCCATGTCTTGTGGGGTTCCTCTTGTCTCAGTTAGACCATTAAGTCTGGTCTTTTTACGTGAATTTAAGTACTTACTTTTTATGTGCCACTTTGATAAGTGCTAGAAATAAAAATAAATAAATAAATTCAACCCCAAAGAAGCTCACAGTATGGACAAAGAGATAGGTGGAAACCAAATCTCTCCAGTTCAATTCATCCACTTATATTATTATTAGTATTTTTTTATTGTGGCAAAATATATATACAATAAAATTGTCATTTTAATCATTTTTAAGTGTAGTATTAATTTGGCATTAATTATATGTTGTGCATCGACCACCACTATTTGTTTCCAAATCTTATTCATCAGCCCAAACAGAAATTCTGTACCCATTAAGCAATAACTTCCCTTTTCCCTCTGCTCCCAGCTTATGGTAACCACTAATCTACTTTCTGTTTGAATGCATTTGCCTATTCTAGATATTTCATATAAATGGGATCATACAATATTTGTCCTTTTGTGTATGACTTATTGCACTTAATATAATGTTTTCAAGGTTTAGCCATGTCACTGCATGTATCAGAATTTCATTCATTTTTATGGCTGAATAATACTCCATTGTATGCATATACTACATTTTCTTTATCCATTCATCTGTCAATGGGTCATCCATATATTCTGAATCTTTACTATTACACTGTAAAAAAATTCCAAATTTGTTATATATTTTAAGTAAGCCCCGAAGAGACAGTAGAAAAGTGACAGAAGGCTCCGTTTCCTGCCTTAGATCCCAGAATTCTTTCCTTGTGTGCATCATGGGAAGTTATTTTTTATCTTTGTTTTAGAATAACAAATTGGGTGGGCTTGGCCTCTTGCATATCCCTGGCTTCCCTTCTCTCCACAATATGGTAATACAAAAAGAACACAGATTGAAGAGAAATTTATGAAGCTTGCATAAATTTCAAAAATGAAATAAATTAAAAGCTAAAACCCTTCTCTTAGGGCCAAGAGAATAGTGAGATTTGATGTTAAGGAAATGATCCATACACTAAAAGTAAATAAATGCTCTATTTTACATTTCACGTTTTCCATGTCGCTTTATCTTTCATACAATGTTAATAAATACATATATGGAATATGATTTACTCTATTAGGTGACTTGTCCATAACCCCACCCAATCTTTTCAAATATAAGCCCATCTTCTTTACAGAAGGGCTAAGAAATTTGCCATCAGAGAAAGGGATGAACTCAGTGTTGACAGTCTTTTCTTCTTAGCCTGGTGACATATTTAGGATCCCTTACATTTGGATTACAAATGAATGTGTGGACTTGTGAAATGTGGTAGAGGCAAGGTGAACACAAGGAGAATGTCTAATTGGCAACGGTGACAACAGTCTAGGTGAATATAATCTTAACATCATTCCCGTCAAAGTATAACCAGTACATATTTCATAATGTTAATTAGATAATTTATATAAAAAGGCTGATTCATAAGTTTAATTTTGTGTATCTACTTACCCTTGGTATGTTTTCCATGTTGTCAAAAACCTTCCAAACTGTTCATAAGCCATCATCCACTTGGTGCTTTGTGATGCCTTTGGAAATCCTTGATTGAAAATTTCATTTTCATTTTATATACTTGCATTGAATCAGCAGTACATATTAAAATAGTTTGGTTTTGGACAACACATTCACTGTGGGCTGGATGAGATTCTCACACCCCCAACAGCACTTTCCTGATTAAGGAAAGCAATTGAATTATACATTAAAGTAGCAACTGTGCTTCCATCAGCAGACAGGAAAATCTGATGTTCACAGGCTCTACCTTCTGTCCTTTACTCAAGTAATTGAAAACATAACTGGAGTACTTGCAATGTTCTCCAAATTATCAGTGCTGCCATGAGAAATCTGAGTGCCCAAGGAGTAAACACAGTTTTCAAAGGCAAAAACAACTCCTCATCCTATCTTGCAAAACCTCATTTCCACTACTTAAATACAGTTTTCGAGAAAGCTAAAGATACACAGAGAAACTAATAGCACAAAACTCCAATGCAGTTCAGATACTGCCATTCACAATTATTCTAAAAACTGATGATAGTTATCTTAATTTGAAATAAAAATCCTTCCCCTCCCTTTGATCCATGGTTCTTACCCCCCCCAAACAGCTGTGGATTCATAAAAGAAAAAAGCAAAGCCTACGGTTGCTATTTTGCAAGTTTTAAAATCTGGAGTGTGTTTCATATTGATTAATTTGAGAGCATTTCTCCACAAAGCTGCAGGATTTCAAGTGTTATAGAACCTATGTGAAAATGTTACTACAGGCTGTTGTGGGGCATACTGGAGGCAAACAGTTCAGGTGGACACCTTCCTGCTCTATCTCAGGCTCCCTTGGAAGCTAATCTCAGCCTTGGGGGTGATTATTACAGTCAAGAATGTATTTGCATTTTAATAGAGTACTCTTAAAGGAAGTCCTTCAATTAAAACACTAAACCAAAATGATAGACTAGGGTAGATGTTTTAGGAATGTGTGCTGGAAGTACCTCAATTAAATCACAGAGATGCTTGCTTAATCTGCCAGTGTACAGAAGAAAATGTATTCACTGAATTTGTTTATGCCTATAGGAAACCAAGCATGTTCAAATAATTCCCAGATTATAGATCATATGCTGGCAACTCAATGTGTCAATGTTTCTAACATCCTGCACTTTATCAACCCATATAAATTACTAAAAAGTTTATTCATTTATTCAACAGGTAACTACTGTGTCATGAGCTGTGCAAGGTACTGGGGCTTCAACAGGGAAGAAGACAAATGACTTCCAGGCCATTCTGTTATTGTTAGCTGCTGTTGAGTCAGCATCGACTCATGGTGAACCCATGCACAGTGGAACGAAATGCTGCCTGGTCCTGTACCATCCCCGTGCTTGATTGTGGATTGGACTGTTGTGATCATAGGGTTTCACTGGCTGATTTTTGGAAGCAATGGCCAGGCCTTTCTTCCTAGTCTGTCTTAGTCTGGAAGTGCCACTGAAACCTTTGCAGCACCATAGCAACACCCAGGCCTCCACTGACAGATGGGTAGTGGTCATGCATGAGGTTCATCAGCAGGGAATCGAATCAAGGTTGGCTGCATGAAAGTCAAGAATTCTACCGCTGAAACACCAGTGACCCTATCCAGGGCATTCTAGGAACTGTCTAAAGGCCAGTGGAAAAGGAGCATAGATTTCCCAGAGAAAAGCAGTAAGAAAGAGCCCTGATCAAATGGGGCCAAAAGAGAATGTAGGTTAATTCATCAAATGAAATAAAGTTGGTCATTACTGAATGGTTACCCCTGATAAGGCGAATTTCTCCCTAAATCCGCCTCCCTCATCCATTTGCCCATTTTTTTTTAAATGTATGTCTGAGTTTTAAAGCAAATCACAGATGTTTCTTAACTCACAGAGAATGTGACTTCTTCAATAGCAATGCTATTGGAACTCAATCAATTGAATAAACAATAACACATTCAGAAGACATTAATCTACTGCATCAACATTTGTCAACCAAAATGATTACGTGTTTTATTACCCAGGCTAGTAAAAGTGTCACTTTTATGAAGCATTACATATTATATCATAAAAATTAGAAATTGAAGATCCTTTAGAAGTCATATCATCTTGCCTCACTCATCACGGGGTGGCAACAAATTTGGTGGACTTGCTCAATTACCCAGCAGGGCACTGTAGGGAGCTCTCACACAATATACAGTTCTCCAAGGACCCAGAATTCAAATATGTCCTTTAGCCTTCTTTGAAGCTGATAAGGCAAGAAAGACTGGTCTGTTTTTTGGAGAGAATATCTACTTTCCTTGTGGAACTGTGGACAAGACTGTCAAAATAGCCAAGGATTCCCTGAAGACAATTTTGTCTAGCTCTGTGAACTGGGAAAGTTAAAATTGGAGTCTCTTTTGTATTCCCCCCAAATATTCCAATTTTAACTTTCCCAGTATCCCTAGGAGCCCTGGTGGCACAGTGGTTAAAGCAGTTGACTGGTCAGCAGTTCAAACCACCAGCGGCTCCGCAGAAAAAGATGTGGCAGTCAGCTTCCATAGAGATTTACAGCCTTGGAAACCCTATAGAGTCGCTATGAGTTGGAATTGACTCCGCAGCTGTGGGTTTTGGCTTGTATGCCCAGAGTCAACTAGTTTTTCTTCAAGTTCAAGAGTCTTGCTAGGTGGCACAAGTGTCTGTTTAAAGACTCAGGGCTTATTAATAAAGCTGCTACTAATCAGCAGAGTGAGCAAATGGAGATTAGAGGGCTGGAGACGAAGGCTGGCATGGCGGTCAGAGGTAACAGGCACAAGGGCAGATTTAGAGCAGATGGATAGTGTCTCTGTGTATCCTGTTTCTCCAAAAGCAGTTCCTCTTTATACTTGTTGTCCAGATATAATTTTAATATTGCCTCCTTTCACTCTCCAAGGTTTTCTATAGTTTGGAAAACAAATTACATAATTCAACTAAAGAGAGAAGAAAGATTGTTGACATCACCCATATGACCAGGCCTCAATACGTTTGCAGAGTAGATATTAAGGTGCAAGAGCATACCCTAAAGGATCTTGCTTCCACTGCAAAATTTGCTGAGTGAAGCCTGATTTTACACTTCCCTCGTGGGCAACATAATTTTCTCATGGACCGTATATACCATTCACTCACATAGAGAGAAGATAGTCATTTTTATAAGCACTATTTAAGACCATGAAGACCAGCCATACCCTAGGGCCTCAATATATTGCTGAGAATGTGAGCCCCTCGCAGGCAGGGACTATATGTGATTTGTTTATCACTGTATCCCCAGTGCCTAGAATAGTGCATGACACAAGATAGGCGCTTAATCTCTTGAATAGATAAATAAATGAATCAACTAATCAATTTTGTCCTTCATGACTCTTCAGGGAGCCACACTGCATGGAAACATGATATCAAAGGAAACTACATTTCATTTATATGGTTGTTGTTGTTGTTAGGTGCTGTTGAGTCAGTTCTGACTCATAGCAACCCTATGTACAACAAAACAAAACACTGCCCAGTCCTGCTCTATCCTCACAATCGTTGCTATGTTTGAGCCCATTGTTGTAGCCACTGTGTCAGTCCATCTCGCTGAGGGTCTTCTTTTTCAATGACCCTCTGTTTTACCACTCCAATGCATTTCTCAGTGTGTCATACTGTGGGGGCTTGCGTGTTGCTGTGATGCTGGAAGCTATGCCACTGGTATTCAAATACCAGCAGGGTCATCTATGGAGGACAGGTTTCAGCTGAGCTTCCAGACTAAGAAAAACTAGGAAGGAGGACCTGGCGGTCTACGTCTGAAAAGAATTAGCCAGTGAAAACATTATGAATAGCAGCTGAACACTGTCTGATATAGTGCCAGAAGATGAGCCCCTCAGGTTGGAAGGCACTCAAAAGACAACTGGGGAAGAGCTGCCTCCTGAAAGTAGAGTTGACCTTAATGATGTGGCTGGAGTCAAACTTTCAGGACCTTCATTTGCTGATGTGGCACGACTCAAAATGAGAAGAAACAGGTACAAACATCCATTAATTATCAGAACGTGGAATGTACGAAGTCAGAATCCAGGAAAATTGGAAATTATCAAAAATGAAACGAAATGCATAAACATTGATATCCTAGGCACTAGTGAGCTGAAATGGACTGGTATTGGCCATTTTGAATTAGACAATCATATGGTCTACTATGCCTCGAATGACAACTTGAAGAGGAATGGCATTCATTCTTCCTCAAAAAGAACATTTCAAGATCTATCCTGAAGTACAACTCTGTCAGTAATAGGAAAATATCCATACAAGGAAGACCAGTTAATATGACTGTTATTCGAATTTATGCACCAATCACTAAGGCCAAAGATGAAGAAATTGCAGATTTTTTTCAACTTCTGCAGTCTGAAGTTGATTGAACATGCAATCACGATGCATTGATAATTACTGGTGATTGGAATGTGAAAGTTGGAAACAAAGAAGAAGGATCAGTAGTTGGAAAATATGTTTTGGTGATAGAAATGATGGCAGAGATCACTATAGAATTTTGCAAGACCAACGACTTCTTCTTTGCAAATACCTTTTTTCACCAACATAAACAGTGACTATGCATGTGAACTTCACCAGACTGAGTACACAGGAATAAAATCGACTACATCTGTGGAAACAGACTATGTGGAAGCTCATTATCATCAGTCAGAACAAGGCCAGGTGCCAACTGCAGAACAGACCATCAATTGCTCATATGCAAGTTCAAGTTGAAGCTGAAGAAAATTAAAACAAGTCCACAAGAGCCAAAGTTGACCTTGAGTATATCCCACCTGAATTTAGAGACCATCTCAAGAACAGATTTGATGCATCGAACACTAATGACCGAAGACGAGAGGAGTTGTGGAATGCCATCACGGACATCATACATGAAGAAAGCAAGAGATCATTAAAAAGACAGCAAAGAAAAAAAAAAAACAAAATGGATATCAGAAGAGACTCTGAAACTTGCTCTTGAATGTCCAGTAGCTAAAGCAAAAGGAAGAAATGATGAAGCAAAAGAGCTAAACAGAATATTTCAAAGGGTGGCTAGAGAAGACAAAGTAAAGTATTATAATGGTATGTGCAAAGACCTGGAGTTAGAAAATCAAAAGAGAAGAACAGGCTCAGAATTTCTCAAGCTGAAAGAACTGAAGAAAAAATTCAAGCCTTGAGTTGCAATATTGAAGGATTCTATGGGGGAAAATATTAAACTACACAGGCAGCACCAAAGAAGATGTCAGGAGTACACAGAGTTACTCTACCAAAAAGAATTGGTTGACTTTCAACTATTTCAGGAGATAGCATATGATCAGGAGCCGATGGTACTGAAGGAAGATGTCCAAGCTGCACTGAAGGAACTGGCAAAAAACAAGGTTCCAGGAATTGACAGAATACCAATTAACATGTTTCAACAAAGGGATGCAGCACTGGAAGCACTTACTCATCTGTGCCAAGAAATTTAGAAGACAGCTCCTGGCCAACTGATTGGAAGAGATCCATATTTATGTCTATTCCAAAGAAAAGGTGATCCAGCCGAATGACGAAATAATTGAATAATATCATTAATATCACATGCAAGCAAAATTTTGTTAAAGATTATTCAAAATCCACTGCAGTGGTACATCAACAGGGATCTGCCAGAAATTCAAGCTGGATTCAGAACAGGACATGGAACCAGGGATATCATTGCTGATGTCAGATAGATTTTGGCTGAAAGTAGAGAATACCAGAAAGATGTTTACCTGTGTTTTATTGACTATGCAAAGGCATTTGACTGTTTGGATCATAGCAAATTATGGATAACGTTGAGAAGAACGGAAATTCCAGAACACTTAATTGTGTTCACTTGGAACCTGTATATAGATCAAGATGTAGTTGTTCAAACAGAACAAGGGGATACTGCATGGTTGAAAGTCAGGAAAGGTGTTCATCAGGGTTGTATCCTTTCACCATACTTAATCAATCTGTATGCTGAGCAAATAATCCGAGAAGATGGACTATGAAGAACAACGGGGCATCAGGATTGGAGATGTCCTGGAGAAGGACATCAAGCTTGGTAAAGTACAGGGTCAGCAAAAAACAGGAAGACCCTCAACAAGACGGGCTGACACAGTGGCTGCAACAATGGGCTCAAGCCTAACAATGATTGTGAGGATGATGCAGGACCGGGCAGTGTTTCATTCTGTCGCTATAAGTCGGAACCAACTCTATGGTACCTAACAACAACTTTACCAAGCATGATGTCCTTCTCCACGGACTGGTCCTTCCTGATAACATGTCCAAAGTACGTGAAACGAAGTATCGCCATCCTCGCTTCTAAGGAGGATTCTGTCTATACTTCTTCCAAGACAGATGTGTTCATTCTTCTGGCAGTCCAGGGTATATTCAATATTCTTCTCTAACACCACAATTCAGATGCATCAATTCTTCTTTGGTCTTCCTTTTCATTGTCCAGTGTTTTCATGCATATGAGGTGATTGAAAATACTGTGGCTTGGGTCAGGAGCACCTTAGTTCTCAAAGTGACATCTCTTCTTTTTAACACTTCAAAGAAGTCTTTGACAGCGGATTTACCCAATGCATTAAGTCATTTGATTTCTTGACTACTGCTTCCATGGGCATTGATTGTGGATCCAGTAAATGAAATCCTCACAACTTCAATCATGATGTAGCTTATTGGTCCAGTTGTGAGGATTTTTGTTTTCTTTATGTTGAGGTGTAATCCATACTGAAGACTGTGGTCTTTAATTTTAATCAGTAAGTGCTTCAAGTCCTCTTCACTTTCAGCAAGGCAACGTTTTGTCATCTGTGTATCGCAGGTTCCTGGAGCCTTGTTTTTCACCAACGCCTTCAGTGCAGCTTGGACTTCTTCCTTCAGTACCATCAGCTCTTGATCATATGCTACCTCCTGAAATGACTGAATGTTGACAAATTCTTTTGGTACAGTGACTCTGTGTATTCCTTCCATCGGATTTCAATGCTTCCTGCGTAAAATTCAGTATTTTTTCCATAGAATCAATGCTTCCTGCGTAAAATTCAGTATTTTTTCCATAGAATCCTTCAATATTGCACCTCAAGGCTTGAACCTTTTCTTCAGTTCTTTCAGCTTGAGAAATGCCAAGCGTGTTCTTCCCTTTGGTTTTTTTATCTCCAGATCTCTGCTCCTTTCACTATTATACTTTACTTTTGCCTTCTTGAGCCACCTTTTGAAATCTTCTGTTTAGTTCTTTTACTTCATCATTTCTTCCATTCACTTAAGCCACTCTACATTCAAGAGCAAGTTTTGGAGTCTCTTCTGACATCCATTTTGGTCTTTTCTTCCTTCTTGTCTTTTTAATGACCTTTTGCTTTCTTCTTATATAATGTTCTTGATGTCATCCTATAACTCTTCTGGTCTTTAGTCATTAGTGTTTAATGGGTCACATCTATTCTTGAGATGGTCTCTAAATTCAGGTGGGCTATACTCAAGGTTGTACTTTGGCTCACATGGACTTGTTTTAATTTTCTTCAGCTTTGACTTGAACTTGCATATGAGCAATTGATAGTCTGTTCTGCAGTCTGCTGGCCTTTTTCTGACTGATGATATTGAGCTTCTCTATAGTCTCTTTCTGCAGATGTAGTCGATTTGATTCCTGTGTATTCCATCTGGCGAGGTCCACATATAATCAGCATTCATGTTGTTGAAAACAGGTATTTCCAATTTACATGGTTATTGCTCTTTTACTGTAACAACCTGTAAGACAACCCTCCAAATGTGCATGGTGCTTGACAGGTTGAACCCGATTTCTAGATAGCTAGGAAGCCATTAGAAAAAAGGCATGAATAACTAATATGGATTGCTTCGTAAACATCACATCCTTCTGATCAGAGCCTAAACACATGCAAAGTAGCTTTTATTACTTATAAGAATCAGACAGCATACCATTGAAAAAATTCCATAATGAGCAATACCCCCTCAAAAGCTGCCCAGGTAGAGATGATGACTTTTCCATGAAGACCCCACTTTTTGCCATGGGTAAGGAGTTTAAATGGGATCCTACCTTCTGCCAGTATCCCCCTGGCCAGGTAGGTCCCCTTAGGTGGACTGTAAGCTTACGCTATGTACGCTGCACCACAGCTGAGGGGACAAAGAAAACTTCCTCTCCCAGTTATTTTATGAGTCTAAATTGACTCTACAGAAACAGGTTTGTTTTTTTCTTTTTTAGTTTAGCCTAAGTGTTTAATTGCATCTTTTTAACCCTGCTAACAAATATCCAACGTCATCATCCCACCTTGGCTTCCTGAGGAGGGGGTCTGATTAACCCAGAATCGTATCTTTAATCTTGGTAACAAACATCTGGCCTCACTGAGGGTGGTGGTTTTTTCTGAGGCCTAAAAATGCTAGCAGGGAGAGGAATGGAGAAAACCGTGGCTGCCTAGCTTGTCGAAAGGACTTGCCCCTCACACGATCAATTGATCATGTTGCCACACTAAGGTCAGGAAATCAAGCATATCCTTTCTTCTGATCCTCCTTTTCTCTCTCTCTGCTAGGTCTTTGTCTAGTAATACAAGACTTCTGAATTGTAATTTACTGCAACAACATTTTGTTTTTTAATTACAAAGAAAAGTTGTGCAGAATAAAATGTCGCTTCCCCTGTGTTTAACCATTTCTTTAACCAAGAATCTTTTCCAGGATGGGGGACAAGTCTGGCAACAAAATAAAATGTGTTAGTGAAGGTCATTCATTTTTACTTACTAAGACTCGGGTTTATTATCTCTGCAAATTGCAAAGCTGTGACCCTAACTATGAAATGTAAATGTGTTTCTTTAGGGAAAAAAAAAAAATTCAGAACAAGAAGAATAAAACACATAGCCCACTTTATATGCCATTTACTTTCTCACTCAACAAAAGGCATTTTTCATTTAGAATATCTTTCCAGACTTAAACAATGTCCGGATGATCACAGAACGATCTAGAACAGGTCTTAACTACCCATAAAAATGGATATTTACCCAAACTACAAATCATGGTCAAGTTCAATGGTGTCCGTCTGAGTCTTTAAGTGCATCCCTCCTCTAAAACTCTCCGGACAGAAACACTGTATATTTTTTCTTTATTTGGTTCAGCCCTGAAAGACTGGGGCTGAGACCAGCAGCAGAATGTGGATAAGTACATCAGTTTGGAATATTTAGATTCCTTGTGACAGCTACCCAGTGCAACTAAGAAAATAAGCTAAATGAATTCTCAGAATTTAAGGGATGTATGAACAGCTGGGCTCCAACAAGGGCGGAGATGTGTGAGGCCTCAGGGACACTTGAGACCAGGGCATCCCAATGGAGACCTCAGAACACTGTTTCCATTTCTAACCATGCTTTTCTGCATATTGGCTTGATTCTTCTTTCTCACTACCAAGGGATTTTCTCCACATGGCAAGGAAACATGACTGCTGGTAGCCCCAGCTTAGCAACAGGAGCAGAGAGAGACAACATTTTTCTTTTTGTGAGCTAGATATGAATTCCAGGAAGCAATTATAGTATTCTTTGAGTCACCTGTCCACCCCTTCAGTAAATCATTATTGTCAGGGAAATGGGCTTACTGGTCAGGCCCAGGTCACCCATACACACACAAATACATGTAATACTCTTGTAATATAAACACCACTCGTCTGTTATAGGTTTAAAAACAATGAGTTTTATTATGACAAAGCCAGTGTCCTGCAAAATGGGGAGAAACAGTGCTGGGAGAAATCCAACAATGTGTTCCGGGGGGGCTGCAGTAATACAAAGACTTATGAAGAAAAAAACCCAGAAGCAGCTCACTACAGCTGAAACAATTTTGATTGGTTAATCTACACAAAGCTGCAAGTGGCAACGCCTCCGTTGATCAGCCTGGCAGGTGTTGACATTTTTTTGCAAGGATGGCTGTAGGTGGTACAGAAAAGCCATAACTTTGTAACATTAGTTTATTCTAAGTTTTAAGGGGGGTTAGGTCCTTCTTGGGTTTAGGCTGAACAAGGAAAACATTTTTCGGGGGAAGGCAAAGGGTGCTTTTTCTGAGAATTGGCATAGTAGTTAGGCCAGGTGCTTAACACTTTTGTCTAACACCTGCATAGGTCTTGAATTATCTCTTTTTACCAACAGACATTTTCAACCACAAGTGCTTCCTCTAGCACAGTCAAAACCAAAAAAAAAAAACAAACCCATTGCCATCCAGTTGATTCCGACTCGTAGCGACCTTACAGGACAGAGTAGAACAGCCCCATAGTTTTTCCAAGGAGTGGCTGGTGGATTCAATCTGCCGACCTTCTGGTTAGCAAACAAATGCTTAACCACTGCGTAGGGAGGCAAAAATGACAAGCTGCGTTATAGGACAAAGAAGAACTCCAAGACGGAGTCGTTTAGGACAAGAGAGGGTTGGGCTCAGATCCTAGCTGGAAATCCCAGTCACGCCAAGGGATTAGCTTTGGAAATACTCTTCCTCACTACCTGCCTCTGACTGGGTATCTGAATACATCTTATCTATTGCGAGGGCACACTAGAGTGGGGGCAAAGCTATAATTGATAAAGAATCAGCTGTCACTCAGGTTAGCTGAGACAGGAGGAAGTTGGTATTTTGTGGATTGCACGGTGACTTTGTTTTGGTCTCACTTATCTCAGATTGATCTTGTCTGATGTTAACGTTCTATGAGATTGTCTATTTCCAAAGAGAGGATGACCTGACCTTGCTGTGAGTGTCAGCCCAGCCTGTAATAATAGTGAGGCCTAGATATCAGTGTCTGATCAGTTTCAGGATGTCAGGGGCTCTTTATTTGTTTATTTATTTTTTTTCTTTTCTCTTCTTCCTCAAGGCTTTGATAACAAGGCAATCATTAGTAATTTTGACAGTCACTAATGGTGGTGGTGAGGGTGGGGGCAGGCAGTGGTGTTGCGGTGGTAGAATTCTCACCTTCCATGTGAGAGACCCAGGTTCGATTCCTGGCCAATATACCTTATGTACAGCTGCCACCCCTCTGTCAGTGGAGGTTTGCATGTTGCTACGATGCTGAATAGGTTTCAGCAGAGGTTCCACACTAAGATGAACTAGGAAGAAAGACCTGGCTGTCTACTTCTGAAAATCAGCCAATGAAAACTATGGATCACAAGGATCCGATCTGCAACCCGTCATGCAGATGGCATAGGACCTGACAGTGCATGGGGTCACCATTAATTGGGGTCATCTCAACAGCAGCTAACAACAATGGTTAGGGAATAACCAGACAGCAGAGGACAGAGTTTTGAGAAATGAGGAAGCAAATGAGCATATAAAAATTAAAAATAAAAAACCTTGAAAGAAATAGTAAAAAAAACTAAGAGATTGAGAATATCCATAGGCAAACGGATAGATGTCATTGGAACAGGATTAATAAATGCACAAAGTGCTGGAGAAAGTGAGAGGGGGTGAGACAGAGAATTCACTTCTTATTCTGGGGTGGAAGCAAAGGATATGATGAATAAAAGCTGAAAGTTTGAGATGGATGAGATAAAATTTAAAAAGAACTTTTTTTAGTGGATCTCAGTCTCAGTAGGCAGTCTGCAAAGAGTAAAGAGGATATCAATGGGATTGGGTTTGGAGGAGAATAGAAAAGTACCACGGTGCCATGTGGAATGTGTCCAGTAATTGTTTTACCCTTTCATGGACAAATTTTTTTTTTGCTGGGGGGGGGGGATTTTTTTGGTGATGCCATGTTTTTTCACTAATAAAATGGATGGTGAATCATTGTTTGTTGGTAGTTTTATTATTATTATTATTTGAAAAAAATGGGATGTGAATTGCAAGTGGGACATATTAGTCCCATGTTCCATGAAGCACGTCACACATGAGGGACATATCGGTCCTATGGCACATCACATTCCCTGGTTACACTTGAGCCATAAAATACCTTACTCAACTTTCCAAATTACACACAAAATACTAAATAAACATTGCATTTGCTGCACATAATTGTTATCAGTTTGACTTAGAGTGGGCCATATCAATACCATGTTCCATGAAGCACTTCACACACTCGGAGCATATCGGTCCCATGGCCCAGGAAGTGCATCACAAACTGTTTTCACCCCTAAAATAACTCATTTACTTGAATATTTCCAAATGTCGGTAACTGTACCTTTCCAATAACACAAGGGAAACATACTTGCAAGACTTATCTTGCTGTACAGAAGCCAAAAGACGTACAAGTTTCACACAATCACTCCTTTGGGGAAGCTTCCTCCTCAGATGAACGGTTCTTAACACTCAAATGTGGCGCAGACCAACTTCCTTGTTTTTTAGGCAGTTGCATCAGTATCCGCCACTATGTCAGAAAGTATTACAGTAGTTCAAATGCCTGCCAATAAACCCTCAGGAGCAGAAAATGTAACAGAACATAAACATCCCATGGTCCATGAAAGGGTCCAAGAAAGGATTGCTGGCTATATTGTGGGTCCAGCTAAGATCAGGCCATATGAATTGGTGATGGTGCTGGCTGTGTCCTGACTTTAAGTGAAGATGACGTAGACATTATCATGACATCATGCTGTATTATGGCAATTTATCCATAGGTTTAAGATTAGAAGATAATATTGATATTCTAATTCTAAAATCTGAAATATTTAGACAAGATTGACTCTTTTCACTGTTTCTTCTGAAACTGTCCCTGAAATGTTATGTTACAGGAACAAATTCTGTTATTCCTTTCTCATTCTAGTGCTCCAAAATTCTCACTATGCCTGTATATTTCCTTTTTTTTTTTTTTTTATTCCACAAGGTTGTCATCTGGTTTTACAGATGTAATGAGATTCAAAGAATGTAGAAATGGTCAAGTATGAAAGTACTCAAATTTCCAATTTAATGTTAACCCACAATATCCGTCTATGTGGCTGAGTTGTTTAGTGTCCACAAACAGGGGCTCTGGGCTAAGAACGAATAAATGGATGAAAATGATAATAACATCTTGACACAGATCCATTTGATTGCCATTAAGTGTGGACTTCTTATAAAAAGTACCTTTTTCAAATTGCCACTAAGATTATGTTAAAATACAATAGCAGACATGTTAAGTCAAGCAGATTTTCTGCTTTGCTTTTGGCTAGAGAAATACATCAGGTCTTAACTCATGCATACATTAATTGGATTTGTTTTCATTTTTTCCTCCACCACTAAACCAGAATGTAGAAGCCATGTATTATTGACAATATTCCAATCTAAAATTTAGTATTTAAGTACTAAGAATTCACCCCAGTAGAGATGAAAAAAGCATTTGACTTCATAAATTCTAAGCTCTAAGTCCTATTTTGCTTTTTAAGTCTCTAAATCGGTTATGTGGGGCTTTCCTGGGTAGAAACAATAAAGCATTTTAATTCTGAGTGGAAGTTTTAGAGTTTGAAAGGTGCGGTCTTAATTTCCTCAATAATCCAAACAGTTTTATTAATTCAAGGTTTGAAACTTGAGCCCACCTAACATCAAAGAAAATAAGTCCCCTTATAATTTTAACTATGGCATCTTCTGTTTGTGTGTCTTAGAGTTGATCATTAAATAATGTATTAACAACCAAGCCAAGGCCTAATATTATGGAAGAAAGAGAAAATGCATTGTTTTATGAAGAAGGAAATACTAAAAACCAGTTATAATTTTAAATCTGCCCTCGTCAGAAATCTAAAATGTCCCAAATGAAAAAAGTAGTGTAACGAATATTTCCTAGAGAAGCCTATAATTTAAAAGCCCTGAATTTGGCGAGTTTTGCTTTATTTCCTATGGATCCCAGGGCACAATCGAATCAGAGGATTAAGGATATCTTTCATCCTTTCCTAGGCTGTAAATAAAATTAGTTTACTACACTGCTAACAGATATGGCAATCTATTAAATTTAAAACTGTTGTGATCTTTTCTTGAAGTTTTCTTCCTTCAAATTCTAACTTACTTTACTTTTAGTTCGGTGTTAAACTAACTAGATTAAATTCATTGGCATCCAAGAGGGGTAATTTTAATTAACTGTTCCAAGGAAAGGAACTATGGCTGTGTGGAGATTTCTGCATGACTCACTTGGGTCATTGTCTCAGTACACAGCAGCCAGGGATGTAGGAATAATTGTCCTGCCTTCGGAGTAATGGTTTTAACAATTACTCACATTAGTTGAATAGAATACTGCCTTAAAGGGCACCAAACCTAAAAAAAACCAAACCCGTTGCCATTGAGTCAATTCTGACTCACAGCGACTATGTATAACGGAGTAGAACTTCCCCACAGGGTTTCCAAGGTTGTAATCCTTATAGAGGAGCCCCGGTAGCGCACTGGTTAAGAGCTCGGCTGCTAATCAGAAGGTCAGCAGTTTGAATCCACCAGCCGCTCCTTGGAAACCCTATGGGGCGCATCTATTTCGTCCTACAGGGTCGCTACAAGTTGGAATGGACTCAACCGCAACGGATAATCTTTACGGAAGCAAAAGATTCTTTTAAGAGAGGAAAAAGGACTATTGCAATAAGCGAGGAGGACTATTGCAATTAGGAGAACACTCTGACCATAAGATCTGCAAAGGTCTCAAGGGTAGGCAGAAGGGGCTCTTCTTTTACGGGAAGGAATAAACAAGACTAGAAAGACTCCGGTGTGGGGAAGTGGCATGAATGAGTGGAAGTGGCATTGATAAGGCAGTAGCTCACAAAATGTTTGACTCTGAGGTTAGCCTATTCTCTACAGGGGCCATTACAGAGAGACTATATGCTGGCTCAGGTAAGAGTGAGCCTGGGGAACAGAGAGAAGCTTATCCAAAGTTTAGTTACCAAGCATTTTGCTCTGATTGATCAGAGGGGATAAACAGCTCAGCTAATCACTTATGAGATAAAAAAATGAGAATTTGGAGGGCCTATGTCTGGCCTGGTTACAGGTAAACCGGCAACCGTGAGTCTTGTCTAAGTCATATGGGGAAGGTGGTTCTTTCCAATAAAGTGTTTCCCAGAACACAAAAGGGTAGGGGGATATCTTAATCGTCATTGTTTTCTAGGAACACAGGGTTTGGGTGAAGTTGAACGTTGTTAGTGCCCGGATATAACCATCAGGATTTTTACTTTCTACTGTACTTGAGACAGAGGAGCCCTGGTGGTGCAGTGGTTAAGGGAAAGGTCAGTGGTTCGAACCAACCAGCCAGTCGGCAGGAGAAAGATGTGGCAATCTGCTTCCGTAAAGACTTAACAGCCTTGGAACCCCTGTGGGACAGTTCTACTCTGTCCTATAGAGTCGGTATGAGTTGGATTCGACTCTATGGCAACGAGTTTGGTTGTTTTTTTGTATGTGAGACAACAAAAATTTCACAGGAGCTTCTCCGACCCTGTGAAGGCGGAATTCTAAGATGGTCCCCAAGATTTCTGCCTTTTGATGTACGCACTCCCTGTAATCCCCTTCCCTTGAGTGCGGGCAGACCTGTGAATATGATGGAATATTATACCCACGATTACACTACTTTAAAAGAAAAGAGAGATTTTGCAGATGTAATTAAGGTTCAAAATCAGTTGACCTCTTCCATCTAACAGAAAAATATCAATAAATATCAAGAATATTTTACATAAATCTGCCCAATAAGCAGACCTCTATCCATTTGCCTACTCTGCAGAGCATAGGCAATGCTATTAAGTACTCACCCAGTGCTGTAGGAGATTAAATTGCAACTAGAAGGTTGAAAACATAACAGAATGAACTCCTTGCTTCATCCAGCAATGAAGTGTTCTACTCTGAATTGCCACTGAGCCTTTTGTATCACTGAATCTCATTTCTTTCTGTGCTAAATAAAATCATATTGCCCCTTGAGGTGTTAAAATGAGTGAAATGTGTTTTTAAAGATCTTGAGCATACAGTTACCAGAAATGGGAATTAAAGGGAGCTAGCTGAGTGGGGACACAGCTGGCTCAGTGTGTGTTCTTCAGAACCTTCTTCTTCAACTGTATGTCTCTAGGTAAGTTCTGAACTTCTGTGTGCTTCCCTTTCCTTGTCTGCTAAGTAGGAACGATAATACTACGCTCCCATGAATTTATGAGGAAAAAACGAGATATTCTATTTCTTTAAATAATAACTATAGTGCTTAACTAGCACCAATAACTGTTAGTTGTTATGATACAAAGAAAGATTATAAAGAAGTGATAAAGAATTTTAATTTTGTTTTTGTGGTTTGTATTAAATTGCCACCCTTGATTTGAATGTGTCCTTAGTTAAAATTTTTGGGTTTTTAATTGTTGTTTTTGTTATTATTGTTGTTGTTTCTTTTGATTGGTAGGCTAACAATTTGTTTTGTTATGTTCTTTTTCATTTTTATTTTTGTATTCCAGTAGAGGGATAAAGCAAAAGATTTTAGAGAGTTAGAGGTTTAGTTTCTAAACTGTTTCACTAGTAAAATGCTAACTTTATTTAAGAACGAAAGAGGAGACCCTTTGTTTAGAGGTAATAATGAAACAACAAAAGAATCTGTCAGGTTGCTGAGGGGACTTATATTCTAAGGTTAAAAAAAAGACCGAGTCTTACTTTAGAACAGAATGGATTTATTTGAATGTCTTGGCTGTTAGGGCAAAGTAGATATAATTGCTCTTATAACTGCAATTTTGATTGACTTACGAATACAAAGGTAAGAAATAAAATTTGAAGGAGATTTATTTTTCCAGAAAGACTAAATAGGAAAAATATTCACCCTTTCTTCTATTCAGTTGGCTAATAATGCTGCTCTTTCTTCCTAGGGGACAGCAGCCTAGGAAAGCCTTCTCAAATGAATTTGTGGATTCTAACTTGCTTTTCATTTGGTACATTAGCTTTACTGTTTAATTAAAAAATTATCTGTCCATTTAATTTTCTAAATAAACAAAGAAGCCAGTATATAAATGTTAAATTCTAGAATATTATTATAATTTCATTATTTCAATATTAAATAATCAGCTACCACTAGCTGGTTCCTGCTTAACCGCCTAATGCCTAGGAAACCCCTCTAACTGAAAGATAAATGTATTGTGTTAACATAGGCACTGAAAACCATTACCACTGAAGTGTTCTCCCTTAATTAGTCAGAAGGATTGAAAGCAAATGCAAAAGAGAGGTTGGAGATTAAAAATGAACAGCATCATACATGTTCTTTGAATATCCAGATCTACAGGGGGGGAAGCAGGGGACAAAGAAGAAGGGAAGAAGCAAGGAGCTATTCCTCAGGAAATGTCCTGTTTTAGCTATGCATCTCCCTAGCTCCTCCTAATCGTAAGACCACTTCCACAGCTCTCATGACAGCATGCTCTCCATTTGTACTTAGGATGGAGCTACAGTTATGTACAATAATGGTTAGAAAAAGGGAGTACAATGCTACTTTATGATCAATAGGATTTTTTTTCTCTTTGCTGTCACTTATTTGTGTGTGTGACAATATGTAAGATATTCTGGTCACAGATGCTCCAATCTTGTTATTCCATTCCAGCATTTTCTTACTACAGATGAGATATTGGCATAGGCAGGTAGAATAATTCATTGGGGATGGCGGAATCCTTATCATAATTTACAATGCCCAAGTTTATTGTCTATGCAGGCACCTTCAGTTATTATGCAATTTCAGAGTACTTTATAATTGAGACTCAGATTAAAATCCTTGTGGAAATTATTCTTCATTTTACTGAACTGGATTTCAATTTTATTTTGTTTTTTCTTTTCTTTTCCTCACTACAGTTCTTCAGTGTCTACCTACCTGTATTTTATTACATTCCCCACTGCTGGAAACTAATACTCCTAGTTCATTTTTCAGCTGTTCCATTAATTTGATGTTTACTTCTTATTCAGATTCCCTAATAAAAATGCTAATTATGATCATGTCTAATAGCAACTGCTGAGGCACCCTACCAGCTCCTTCCCACCTCCAACTGGACCTACTCACATTTATCATCATCAGCCAGATTGCAATATTCCCAACTGCTCTTCTTCCAGCCAGTTTGGGAAATAAATCCAATTCACAAGATACTCTATCAATTACCCTAGCAAACCTCAGATGCAGAGCCACATTCTGTTTACTTACTAATGTAATACCACTGGGAAAAAGAAAAAAGTTGAAGATAAAATTGAATTTATTCTTACCTGTTCTCATAATATGATCGCATTATTTATTGCTTCTGTATGTATAGATTTCCCCACGTGTCTGTCAATTTGTCATACTGTGGGTGTTTGCATGTTGCTGTGATGCTGAAAGCTATGCCACCAGTATTCAGATACCAGCAGAGTCATCCGTGGCGGAGAGGGTTCAGCTGAGCTTCCTGACTAAGACTCAGAAGAAGGACCCGGCAGTCTACTTCTGAAAAGAATTAGCCAGTAAAAACATTATGAATAGCAGCTGAACACTGTCTGATATAGTGCCAGAAGATGAGCCTCCCAGGTTCGAAGGCACTCAAAAGATGACTGAGAAGAGCTGCCTCCTCAAAGTAGAGTCGACCTTAATGATGTGGATGGAGTCAAGCTTTCAGGACTCTCATTTGCTGTTGTGGCATAACTCAAAATGAGAAGAAACAGCTGCAAACATCCCTTAATAATCGGAACATGGAAGGTACAAAGTCTGAATCTAAGAAAACTGGAAATCGTCAAAAATAAAATGGAACTCATAAACATTGATATTTCCTAGGCATTATTTAGCTGAAATGGACTGGTATTGGCCATTTTGAATCGGACAATCATATGGTCTACTATGCCAGGAATAACAACTTGAAGAGGAATGGCTTTGCATTCTTCCTCAAAAAGAACTTTTCAAGATCTATCCTGAAGTACAATGCTGTCAGTGATAGGATAATATCCAAACACCTGCAAGGAAGACCAGTTAATAGGACTATCATTCAAATTTACGCAACAACCACTAAAGCCAAGATGAAGAAACTGAAGATTTTTACCAGCTTCTGCAGTCCGAAATTGACCGAACACGCAATCAGGATGCATTGATAATTACTGGTGATTGGAATGCAAAAGTTGGGAACAAAGAAGGATTGGTAGTAGGAAAATATGGCCTTGGTGACAGAAACAGTGCCGGAGATTGCATGACAGAATTTTATAAGACCAATGACTTCTTCAGTGCAAACATCTTTTTTCACCAACATAAACAGTGACTGTACACATGGACCTCACCAGATGGAATACACAGGAATCAAATCAACTACATCTGTGGAAAGAGACAGTGGAAAAGCTCAATATCATCATTCACAATGAGGCTAGGAGCTGACTGCAGAACAGACCATAAATTGCTTATATGCAAGTTCAAGTTGAAGCCGAAGAAAATTAAAACAAGTCCACGAGAGCCAAAGTACAACCTTGAGTATTTATCACCTGAATTTAGAGACCATCTCAAGAATAGATTTGACCCATTAAATACTAATGACCAAAGACCAGATGAGTTGTGAAATGACATCAAGGACATCACATATGAAGAAAGCAAGAGGTCATTAAAAAGACAGGAAAGAGTCTCTCCAGCTCCTGGGCAACAGCACAAAGCCTGTGCCTTCCTGGTGCATGCTCAACAGGGCATATCCAATCCTTGCTGAAAACAGTTTGGACTTCTGGCAAAATGGTGCTCTAGGCAGAAGCACTATGCCGTCCCTCCACAGCAAAATCCGAAAAACTAAGCCAAACAGAGAAAACAACAATCCTGAAACACTAAAACATCAAATGAAGAGATAAAGAACTCAGCCAAACACCAAATGGAGTGAGAAAACTGACAGAAAATGGAGAGCGAGGAGAGATTCATGCAGAGGTCCCTTACCAGCTAATGCAGCATGGATCCGCCATCTTGGACTCGTATCGGAGACCAGCAAACCGGGGATACGAGAAAGCAGCTTCATGGAGTTTCCAGCGGGAGACAAAACAAACTGTAATTTGCGATATACACTTTCCCACCCACCCCACCCTTCTTCACCCCCACTCGGCCTCCTCTGCTTCCCGCGGCCACGATCTCTTCTCTGGGAATCACCGGCTGCTTAGATTCCACCCACCCAAATGGGCCGGCTCTCTGAGTGCCATTTGTTGGCTGCTGGAGTTGCTTTTTTCCACTTCTTTTGATTTCTTCCTTACCTCTCACCACCTCTCCCTCCTTTCGCTCAAATACCTGGCTCTGTGCACCATCTTTGCTTCTTCCTGAGGGGCTGCGGAGCTCCGTTCGAGTGTGGAGCTGCTTCCTGGTCTGGGCTGCCGCGCTGGTGGGATCCTGGGGTTTTTGTTCATTTGTTTGTTTTGAATTGTTTGTTTTCTTTGCCTTTTCTTGATTTGGGAGCTCGTTCTGGCCAGGTGGTGCTACGTGGCTTGGAAACTACTCCCTCGGCTTGCACAGACGTGCAGAGGGATCCCTGAGAGCATTTCTTTTTTTGTTGGTTTTTTTTCTTTCTTTTTTTTCTGTTTTTTGGGGGGCTTTTCTTGCTCTTTTTTTTTTATTTGCTTTGTTTTCTTTTCCCTTTTTTTGTCTTTCTTCATTACTCAGTTTCTCGTCTGTCTATATCTTCCTTCTCTTTCTGTTCGTTGAATACCTGGCATTGTATACCTCTACACCTTCTAGCCAGGCTGTACTGCAACACCTGAGAACAACTTCTCCAGAGCTCATAGCCGCACCGGTGGGATCGCTGGGAATTTTGCTGTTCCTTAACCTTTCTGATTTTTATTTATTCATTCTTTTTTTTTCTTTTTTTTCTTCCTCTTCCCCTTTTTGTTTTTCTCCATTTCATAGTCTCTCATCTCTCCACTCCAACAGCAAGCTTCGCTAGCATTCTTTTTGTTTGTTTGTATCTTTTTGGCTCCTGTTCCTCTCTCCTCTCTCCCATATCCATCTTAGCTCCACACATAACAATCTCCTCGCTACATCCTGCCAACCTGTACTGTGCGCTTAACATGACACCACCAAGCAGCACAGGCACGGCCTACTGGACCTGCCCTGCACTGATTACCGACCCGCCCTGGTGGCTGTAGTAAGTGTCACAAAAAAAACCATCTGAGTAACTCCTCTTCAGCTAGACCTGCCCTTCCATACCATATCTGAGTGACTGACCCTGCCAATTGGAGAAGGAGGCAAAAAATATTGTGCCCACAGACGAGAAAACAACAAAGAACACACAGCCCGCCTGCTCAGACATAGCCAAATTTAAAAAAAAATAATGGACAAAACAAACAAATCTACAATCAATAAATGAGAAAAATAACTACTGAACGCCCCGAAGACAGCAGACAATATCAAAA